>NC_050582.1:47118552-47198065 GCF_011100635.1 Trichosurus vulpecula | reverse complement strand
AGCTGGACTAAAGAACTTTGAATGTCCAAACACTAAATATATGAACATAGCTATCCTTGAAGTTGAAAAGATTAAGGAGAAAAGATTATATAAAAAGATATATATTTTTATGTAAGCTGATATCAACTATATGTATATACTGTCCCTATCCCCTTTTCCAATGAGTAAAATCTCCTTGAGGGCAGGAGTTCTTTCATATTTGGCCTTGATTTTCTTAGCACTTATAGTAGGCATTTGATAAATATTTTTTTGATTGATTAATTCCATGCTTAATGTAGACAGAGCCAGGAGAAATGATCTTAAACTCTAGGATTGTGGATTAACTAAGCTAAGCATTGGCTGCAGACCATGGCCTTCTAGGAACTGAAGGGACGCCAACCAGCAGCCATGCAATTTTCCAGCTTTGCTGAAAAAAGTCCTTGAAACATGAAACCTGGAAGACTTTTTTCATATTGTGTGAGTATATTGCGATGTAGTTATTTCTTTAGAAGGACATTGTGATAGTTATGGATTAAAAAAATACAAGATATTGTGTTAACAATTAAAAGAAGGCTAGCCTACCCCTTCTCTGGGTCAAAACACATCTGAATCTATGCCAGCCTCTTCTAAAAGGATGGGCAGTGAGGTAGCACAATGAACAGAATGCCAGGCCTGGAGTCAGAAAGACCTGAGTTCAAACTACTCCAGTATGTTTGCCAAAAAAAACCCAAACTGGGCCATGGAGAATTACACGACTGAAAGAAGTGAACACCAACAACAAATCCGAAAGGATTATTTTCCCCAAACTGGCAAAATGAAAAAAGTCTAAAATTCTCTGTTTCCTTGGTTTTCCACAGTTTGAGTTAAATTCAAAACAAGAAGAAATAGCCAAGAATGGAACACAGGCAAAAAGTCCAAAAAAAGACACTGGCCATAAAGTCACCAAATTTCACCATCTGCAGGAATTTTCTACTCTATATCTGTATAAGAATCTACCACATTCTGAGTTAGTGGTCATCCATGCTTCATCTAAAGACCCCCAATGAGGGGGAAATATTATTTGCCCAGACTCTCTGTAGGAGCTCTTAACATTTCTTTTGCTTCCTGGACCCTTTGTCCATCTGATGAAGTATGGACCCCTTTCCAGAATGATCTCATCAGTTATAAGACAGAAACTAAAGATTAATGCAAATTATCCATAGTCAGGGAGGCGCCTAATTTTGTTCTGCTAGTGTGAAGTCAGTATGAGCAGGATAGAGAAAATTAAGGAAGAAATGAGAGCAAATATTAGGTACACAGTAATCACTTCAAAGTGACAGTGAAGTAGCCTGTCTTTCTGTCTCTACCCTATGCATGGCAATATTGAAAATACTCTGGGAAAAAAATGGTGCCAGTCTTATACAGGCAAAGCCATCTCTAAGATACGCAGGGTGATTTGCCTTGAGTCATCAAGTCCTGTGATACAATGGAAAAGAGAACAAGATATTATATATGTGTATATGTATGTGTATGTGTGTAAATATGTGTATATATACACATATGTGTATACACACACACACATACATATGGAGAGAGAGAAAGAGAGTCAGAGAAGTTGAGTTTGAATCCTGGCTTTTCTATTTGCATCCTGTAATGACCTCCAGAAAATCACTCCATTTTTCTGGGGTTCAGTTTCCTCATCTATGAAATGGAGGTGGTTTAACTAGATAACTTCTGAGGTCCCTTCTAGCTCTAGATTTATGATTCTATATATGACCTGGGTCAAGCCACTTCCCTTCCCCGGGGAAATGAGGGCATTAGACTATATGATCTTTAAGGCCCCTTCCAAATCTAGATCTATGAGACCTGGGCAATCCACTTCCCCTCCCTGGGCCTCAGTTTCTTCCTCTGTAAAAATGAGGAGATCGGACTAGATGGCCTCTGAGGTTCCTTACAGCTTTATGTCTACGGAACTGAGAAAGTAAAGAATACCAAAAAATCACTATTCGTTTACTCTATAAAAATGTGGTTGAGAAGCATTATATCCAATTAGGGATCTTTCCCACACCAAGGACCCTGCTATAATTTGCCAAAAAAGTGGCTAATGACCCAGAAGAAAGGGAAAAAAAGTAATTGGCAAGATGGCATGGCCTACAACAGACCAAATGTAACACACAAATACAACTACTGGAAATGCAGTTGATCATCCCATGTTTTTGGATCCCTGCCGCCCACCCCTTTTAAATTAACTGATTTTTCATTGAATTGTCTGTGTCTATTGGACCACCGATACAAGCTGTTCTTTGGTTTACCACTCTGCCGAACAGTCATTTGGCATGACATCTCAGGCTCATTTCAAACTAGGGTGCTAAGTATGAGGCAGGGGTGTCCAAAACATTGTCCTGCTTATCTTACAGACAGCTGTCAAGCCTCTTTCACGAAGGGAAGTCAATTCATCATTTTCCATAATGGCAGATGGAGTTGTATTTTTCAATGCTACAAAAGCCCATCCTTCTGAAAGAAAGCAGTGAACTGCTAGAGGATCACATAGTGGTTCTTTTTGGTGGTCATGTGGTGAGCCTGTTTCTGAGATGCCTGTGGATGTGGGATGTGAGATGTGGTCTCTCACCTGAAGCTGCGATATCTAATGCCAGTGGGAACAGTGAAGGAACCCAGAGCCTGGTAATTCTGTTTTTCTTTCTGCTTTGAAGGCTCTCAGATAAGAAGCCCCATTATCGGTCTTGCCAGGAGGGAAATCACTTTCATCATTTGTCATCTTCCACACTTAGTAAGAGAGAGCAGCTATTAAGATAATATTGTCATGTTTAGGATTTTCTCAAAATTTAGTAAAGCATCATAAAAACGTTCTCAGATGTTAAGGGACAATCAGCAGCTAATTCATACTCCTGCAAAGAATGATCTGGGGGTTGGGGGTGGGGATGGAGGTGGGAGGAATGTCTTCCGGGGATTTTCCTCTGGGGAAAGGAAACATAGCAGTGAAGAACACATGTTGTGGTAGGCTGCATTTTGTGTGCCAGAGTATGGTCTGTCCGTTCAAGTGCTAGTAGAAGACTATTAGCTTTGGAAAACAAATACAATTTCTGACTCAATAAAGAAATTATGTATCTATTGGATTTATTATGGCTGTAAAAAAAATTAAACCCAAGAGAACTGAACTTACAGTGGTTCATAAGTGATACTTCCTACTGCTAAGTTAATGTTTTATGACATCATTATGCAACTTTCTCACTCCCATTGGAGAATTGTCCTCTATTCTCTCTTCCTGAGTAAACAGCCTGAAACAATGTACTCTGATAACCGTTCTGGCTGAAAATCATATCTGCACCCTGTTGAGAAATATAGTCCAATTTAAATTAGTATTTCCAGCAAATATACAAAAACACTTTCCAAAACATCTTCCAGGGATGCTACAGCACTGACTGATGTATTTTCTAAGCAATGCAGAATCATTTGTATTCCAGTCCTTTTGCCGTCCCATTAAACTTTACAGCATATGGCATTTTCTTCCAACGTAATAGGACAAAGGAAAAGAGGCGCATTGGAAAAGAAAGATCAGTGAGAGACTTCCCTTTGTGCTTTAGCTTTGTGGTGTGGGTTTTGTTTAGGGGAGAAAACTGTTCATCTTACTTTGGGTGAATAAGAAATATATGAACAGTTTGCATTTTATGCTGAATTTCCATAGAATTATAGGATCTCAAAACTGGAAAGGACCTGGGAGGCCATCTGGTTGAAACTATAAGGGAAGCATGAAGCCCTTCTCTAGCATTCACGATAAACAGTCAGCTAGACTTCACTTGAAGATGGCCAGTGATGGGGAGCTCGCTCACTCCTGAGATAGCGCATTCCAGTTTGGGGTGGTTTTAATTGTTTGGAAGTTTTTCCTTCTATTAAGCTGACATGTACATTGGCATAATTTTCTCTTATTACCCCTAGTTCTCTCCTCTTAGTTCAATCCTATTTCCACATGACTGTCTTTCAAATATTTGAAGATGATAATAATGGCCCCTCTAAAATCTACTCTTCTCCATGCTGAATGTACCCTGTGCTTTTAATTCCATATCATAGAGCATGGGTTCCGTTTCTCTTACTGACCTGATGGAAGTCCTGTGGACAAAATCTAGATCGCCAACATCCTTACCAATACATGGGCCCCAAACTAGACCCAATACTAAAGATGTGATCTGACCAGGGCAGAGTGCAACAGGACAAGTATTTCTATTGTTCTGGACAATACCAAGTGTAATTGCAATAAAATCAGGGAGAAAACTCCAAAGCAGCAAGAGAAATGGAGGAGGGGCACAACTCATCATTTATGACCAATGGTTATGGGGCAATGGCTAAATGCAGGTCATGAGTTCCCATGAGGAATATAGCATACAGAAATCATTTCGTTGTAGCAGACGCATCAACATCAAATTGACATAAGTCTTTATCAGAGAATCACAGGTGGACAATAGGCCTCTGGCTGGGTTTGTGGGGTGCTGAGATCTTTGAGTTTACTCTTGAGAGGAGAAATTTTCATGGAGGTGAGTTTGAGGGCATACTTCTACAAAATAGAAGGAAGCAACGTGGCAGGTATTAAGGAAGGAGATTGGTCTGCTTGCTAAATTATCACAATTTCGCTTAAATACCAGTTCTAAAATTGTTGCTTAGCCTTGGAGCAAAACACTTGCACTTGTTACATCCCCCACCAAAATAAAACCACTGTCAAACCAGTGCCATATAAAAAATATGACTCTGGGACAAACCACTGACTATCAAGCTCAATAAGCCATTTCTCGGAAAGGAAAGCAACAATGGGTCCCATTACGCTATGCTCATTGGTTAGCTTTATGGCCCCAGGTCTCGAACTCCCTCACAGTAGGATTCCACTGTTGAATCTCCATTGATGTATTCAACCAATGCTTATTGAGAGCCTACTATGTGCCAAGATAAAAAGTTGAAGACATAGGTTCTGCCCCTCGAAAGCTGACATTCTACTAGGAGAGCTATGACATATACAGCAGTAACTACAGGATAAGACTGGATGTCATAAGGGCCATAAGAAAGCTAGATGTAAAGCTCTGTAGGTTAGCCAAGAAAGGAGGTAGCATGTCTGTTTGAAGGGATCAGGAAATCTTTAATGAGGGATGTGAACTTTGAAGTGAACTTGAAATATGGGCAAGAGTTCCACAGGTGGAGATGAGGTGGGAGGGAGTTCTTTAGCTGTGTGAACAAAGGCATGGAGGCTGGAAATCCTTGGGGTATATTCACAGCGAATAGTTCAATTTAACTAGAACTAGAGTAGTAATGAGAAATAGGGCCAATAAGAGTTGTTGGGGACAGAACATAACAGGTCTTGAGAGGCAGTGTGGTATAGCAGAAAGTGCTAGACTTGGAGTCAAGAAAACATGGGTTCAAATCCCAGCTTTGACACTTACTAGTGTGTGACCATGGACATGTCACTATCTCTCCCTTAGGTTTGGTTTGCTCATATGTAAAACGGTTCTAATAAAATTTGTAGTTCCTATCTCATAGTGGTGTTATAACTCGGTTTTTGAATGACAAGATAAGGCATTTTCAGGGAAGCAACATGACACAGTGAAAAGACTGTTGGCTCTGGAGTCAAAGGACCTAGGTTCAAATCTCACCTTTGATGTCTACTACTTATGGGCTGCACAGTGGGCCTGGAGTCAGAAAGACCTGAATTTAAATCTGACCGCAGACACTAGTAACCTAGCACGTCACTTAACCCTGTTTGCCTCAGTTTCCTCATCTGTAAAATGAGCTGGAAAAGGAAATGGCCAGCCACTCCGATATCTTTGTGAAGAAAACCCTAAATGGGGTCATAAATAGTTGGATATGACTGAAACGACTCAACAACGAGAAGTCATGGAGGCTTCAGTTTTCTCTTCTATAAAATGAGAGAGTTGGGCTGGATGGCCTTTGAGATCTCTTTCAGCCCTAGGACTTCATTTGGTGGGCAGTGGGGAGCCACCAATGGTTCCTAAGCAGAAGAGGGATATGACTTAATATCTTTAGGAAGCTTTAGGAAGATCAGTGGTGAGGGAAGGAATTTAGAGTCCATTTCAGCACTCTAGACAGTAGGCACTGGCTCACCTGGAGCGTTGGCAATGGAAAAATAGAAAGGAAGTGAAAAATAGAAGATTCATTACTGACAAAACTTGGCCACTGATTCGATTAGGGGTAAAGAAGGTGAGGGGAGTTAAAGATGAATACTAGGGTAACTTGTAAGCTAGAGGTGCAAAGGGAATGCTATGTGGAGAAGCTGGTTTATGGGGGACAACTTTGGGTCAGAGAGAGAAAGGAAAGAAAGAAAGAGGATTTGGTGGGAAAGGATGTGAAGTTCTTTTTGTAAATTTAATTTATTTTTAGTTTTCAACAAGAATGTGAAATTCTTGAGGACAAAGGGCTGTTTTCCCCTTGTATTTGGGTCCTCAGTCCCTAGTACAGGGCCTGCATTTGGGATTTTTCTGGTGAAGGGAATTGTTCTTTGGGGAAACTTCCTCCATCAATGGAGATCTGCACCTTCCATTCTTAGACAGTTCCCTGGGACACTGACAACCTGAGTGTTTTGCTCAATGTCTGATAGTGAAAATGTCTCAAAGGCAGAGTCGGAACCCAGGTTTGCCTGACCCAGAGGGTGCTTCTCTCAGTTCTCTTCACCACGCACGACTCTGCTCACCTGTCGCATAGGAAGCTCTTACTACCCACTTGTTGAACTGAATTTAATTTGTATTCTGCTTCATTTTAAGCCCTGGTAGAAATATTATGAATGAACATTAGTATTTAACTACCTCATCATGTTGAAAGTGACTGGGAGAAATTATCATTAGCCGTTCTGAAGTGTAAGCCATTCCTCTACCCAAGGGCCATCATAGGCACTTGGGGAAAACTTGCCTCTAAGTTTCAAACAGCCACTAACAGTGAGGAAACTACCAGAAGCCACTTGGGCCATTCTGGACAGGGCTCCTGATCTTCAGTAGACAGGCCCTACAGTCAGTCAAAGTCAATACAGGGATTGGGCATATCTACCCTTCCATCTCCCCCTTTCACCATAGTCAGTGTATCTTCAATTCCTTCACTGAATCCTAATTCTACAGCTACAAGTGACCCAAGAGGTCATCTAGGCCAATCATCTCATTTTATAGACAAGAAAACAGAAGCTAAGGGAGAAGAGACTTACCCAAAGCCACATAAGTAGGAAGTGGCAGGGAACCCAGGTTCTTTTGCTCCAAATTCATTGTTCTTTTCACTATAACTCAACACTTTACTTATCTAGGTTATTGATCACAGTGTAAGATAATATCAAACTCAAGGGTGCACTCTGTGAGGGCCCACTCAATATACAGCCTCTTGGTGCCAAGCTGTCATTCATGTTCCAACCAACCATAAAAATACTTACAGATCTGTATAATTCAGAATTATATAACCAGAGGTGTGTTGGAGCCAGCTCCAATGGGCTTAGAGCTAATTGCTATATTTTTAGTATAAACATTAACACCTTGGGAATTGGGCTACAAATTGGGCTTGATTTATTGTTTTGTCAATAGTCTAGACTTAAGAAAGTGATGGGGAAAACATTAATAAGGCAGGTTAACTTAAAAGTGTGCTGTGCATACATATTTTCCCCTGATGAGCTGGCTGTTAAACATTTACCAGAATGTCACTGTATACAGTATATCTCTTGCTTATTAGAATTCAATGTGGCATCTATTAAAAAAATACCCCTTAGCTATGCAGGAGTTTCCATTTACCTCTGGGTTAGGAGCATTCATACCAAATAAACAATATAGGAGGGAGCAGGAGGAGAAGGAAAGGAAGAAGAAAAGGAAGAAACAGAAGAGAATACCTGAATTGTTAGGCTAGGGCACTGGGCTTCTAAATCCAAAAATTAAAAAAAAGATGAAGTTCAATAGGAACAAATGTAAAGTATTGTACTTGGATTTAAAAGATTAACTTCTCAAGTACTGGTTTTGCAATGCATGATTAAATAGTTTATCTGAAAAAAGATCTGCCAGTCTTAGTGGCACTGAAAGCCCAGTAGTCAGCGGTGTGATATGGTAGCCAAAAAAGTGAATGTAATCTCAATCTCGGGCTGTGCCAAGAGAAGTAGGGCATGCATGAATAGGGAAGTGATAACTCCCTCTGTATTCTGCCCTCAGACCATATCTGGAATGTAGTGTTCTGTGCTGGGCACCACAGTTTAAACTGCACATGTATAACATTGAGGGAATGTAGAAGTGAGCAACCAGGGCAGTGGAGGACTTTGTGTCTGTGCTGCTTGAAGAGTGGTGAAGAAAATTGGAATGTCTAACCTAGAGATAAAAAGACAGGGGCGGGGCATGATATCTATCTTTACATATCTAAATGATTGTCAGGTGATAGAGAGCTTGGGTGTGTTCTGTTTGGTCTCATGGGGAAAAACCTGGGACCATGGGTAGAAACTACATAGAGGCAGATTTGTCTAGGAACATTTCCTAATAATTAAAGCTATGAGAGAGAGAGAGAGAGAGAGAGAGAGAGAGAGAGAGAGAGAGAGAGAGAGAGAGAGAGAGAGAGATGTGCTAATTCAGGAAGCAGTGGAATTCTCCTCTTGGAGGTTCTGGCGTAGACACTGGACAAATACTTGTTGGGTATGTCATAATGGACATCACTTTCTTGGTATGGGAGCAGCTAGATGGCCATTAGTATCCCTTCACTTCATAGATTTGATGACTCTGTGATCCTGAAGAAAAACATGGGACATACATGAGGCAGGACAGTTTTATTTTAGGAGATCCTTTTAAGAAACAACTCCCTTTAGTGCTGAAATTCAGGATTCTAGTCCAAAATCTGAGAGGTAGTCATCACTTATGATGGAGGCCACTGACTTTCTCATTCATGGTTCATTTAAAAAAAATTACAATCAAGTACTGATGATTTCTTGTCTTATATCATAGTCATTTCCACATACACCTTCATCTCCACTCCAATGCCCCTTTCACATTTAAGCAAAAGTACTAAAGTGCCTACATCCCTAACGAATCCTCAGGAACACGCTGAGAGGCAAAAATGCAGAAGTTATGGAAGGGGCTATTACAATGGTGAGTTAAAAACATTACAGGGAAAGCAAGTTTTCAAAATAAAACTTCATTTTGTTTTTGAAAATGTCAAGGTGAGGAAAAGCAAAAGTTCTGGCCTTTTTAATTACATGAGAATGTCAGCCTGGCATATATTTATAGTGCCTTTCTTTCTCATTACAGATAAAAATATTTTGCTCATTAGAATTATTCAGCAATCCCAGACTTTGTGGATGTCAATGCAGAGGTGTGCCCCTCTCCACGCTACTTTCCCTCAGAGGCACCATGCTCATTCTCTGGAAGCAATCGAGAAATGAGAAGTAGGACTACATAAAGGAAATCTACCAACATACACTTGCAGGTCAGTCTGACCTTGTTACCAATATGATTCTGACGGACACGTAATTTAAATCTGTTTCAATTATATTAATAGAAGAAGAAACACAACAAAAGACGAGTCTTCGGCAGACAACAACAGTTCTATTGGGCTGTGACTAACAACATGAATGAATGGAATCTGTGACAGTTCCACATTAACTGGCACTGGTCATGGGTTTCTTAGTAGCAGAGAAACATGCCAATTTAAATTCCTTGGGGGTTGCTAGTCTAAATTCGGGACCTGCCTGGAGATATCAGCTTCTGGTTCGGACACTAAATTTTGAAAAGAGCTGCCAGAATGAATACAAGTGTGTCTCATTCTCAACAAAGCCAGGTCCAACTTATATACAGAAAATTAACTACCACTACTCCTGGAAAGGACATGACAGTCAACTATATTATCAATCCATTCACCATGCCCGTAACATCGCAGACCAAAACATCCCTCTCTGGCTTCCACTTTGCTATCTCTCCCTATTATAAGACAAGCTCCTTGAGGCCAGGGACCATTCTCACTTCTCTCCAGAGTCTAGCGCAGTGCTCAGCACATAGTAGGTGCTTTATAAATGTTCCTTCATTCATGGCTGTTCATCTGATCAGAGTGCTTCCAATGCACAATGAAATAGGATTTTATTCACATCTCTATCTTTCTAGAATATGGCTACTGTGTATGTATATGTATTCTATGGCCATTGGATAAATTAAAGTCACTTGCACTTATACAAATAGCCACATCTCCATGGAGTAACTGGGACACATTTCTAGTCTTTACACCTTACTCCCAATATATACTCTTTGATCTAGTGAAACTGGTTTCTTGGCTGTTTCATGAACAAGCCATGCTGTCTCCTGGCTCTGGACATTCTCTCTGGTTGTCTTCAATGCTTGTAATGCTTTCTTTCCTCCACTCTGACTGCTGACCTCTCTGCCTTCCATTAAGTCACAACTAAAATCCTATTTCCCACAGGAAGCCCTCTTAATTCCAGTACTTTCCCTGTTAACTATTTCTTATTTTTCCTGTATATAGCTAGCTTTGTATATATTTGTTTGCATGATGTCTTCCCCATTAGATCATAAACTTCTTGAGGGCAGGGATTGTCTTTTGCCACTTTTTGTATCCCCGTTGCTTAACACAGTGCCTGACACATAGTAGGCACTTTATACATGTTTACTGAATTGAACTGACACATTGATTAGATGTCTGATGACTGGATGGAGCTTTTCACTGAAGCATTCCCAATGTACCCATCCATGATATGATACTAAATTATTTGTATAACTGGATATCTTACATAGAGGCTACTGAAGTTGACTGCTTAATGCAGTGGCAATAATAGTGAATTTGGCATCAGAAGACCTGAATTCAAATCCTAACTCTGCTACTTACTAGCTATGGGACACTGAGCAAATGACCTCTCTTTTGGTCTCACTTTTCCTCCTCTGTAAAATGAGGGACTTGAATTCAGAGATTTCTATGGTCTCTTTCAGCTCTATATCCTTTGACCCCATGACTTCTGCTTATTCCTCTTGTGGTTTCACCTCCTCTTTTGTCTACCTTGAGCGTTTCTTATTCATTTCTCTGCTCTTTTCTTGTTGATCTTAATAAGCAAGTCTAGGGTTACTTCAGAATAATATGTTGCTTTCGGAGTTTCATTCCTTCATTTACACCTTATAAGGATCAAAGGGAAAATCAATCGAAGTACAAGAACTGATTAAGCACTTACCATTTTTCAGTCTGGGGCAGCTAGGTGGTGCTGCAATGGATACAGAGCTGGGTTTGGAGTCAGGAAGATTCTTCTTCCTGAGCTCAAATCCTCCTTCAGATACTTACTAGCTATGTGACCCTAGGCAAGTCACTTAACCCATTCTGCCTCAGTTTCCTTATCTATAAGATGACCTGGAGAAAGAAATGGCAAGCCACTCTAGTATTTTTGGCAAGAAAAGCCCAAAATGGGGTCGCACAGAGTCTGACATGACTAAAAAGCAAAAATTTGTCAGGCACCCTGCTATGGGCTAGAGATTCAAAGGCAAAAGTAAAAATAGTCCTTGCCCTCAAGGAACTTCAATTCTATAAGGGCAGCAACCTCAATGGGTTGTACCATACATTCTTGTTCAATGTATTGTCATCTTCAAATCTGCTCTATCTCCCTAATTTGAGCCCACCCTTGCTTCTACATTTCTTATTTCTGCATTTACATCTCCTATTATACTATCATAAGGCTGGCTACCCACTTGTTTCTTGCAGGTATAAGCATGTGGAGGTGTGAAAAGTTCTCTAAGCTCTTAAGAGCTGTTAAATGGCACTGAAGGTTATACAAAAACAGACCTGTGCAAATACACACACATGCACACACACACACACACACACACACACACACACACACACACACACACACCGTGAGGCTTTATCCAAAAAGTGCCACACATTAGGGGGCTATGTTTGGACAGAACTATCTTAACACTGGATGGAAGGCAATTGCTTATGGGGTGTTTGAGTCCTCCTTTGCTTCTCACCCCAAAATCTCCCATGCCCATGTGACAGTATCTGAAATTTCACTGTTAGTGACTCCTGACTTTGGGTTAAGAATTGCCTGCTCCTTGAAATGCAAAGATTGGTGAAAAAATATTGTATGGTATTTATTTACTACGGGGTTTTTTCCTGACAAGTGGAACTTGGGGGTGGCTCAAGAACAGTAGGCACTGGGCATAGCCGGGGTTGAGCATAGGGTGAGAGAAAGAACTTGGCAAATAGGATCACAGTATCAGCCAGAGATATCCCTGGGTTTGGAATGAACCAAACAGAATGGAGACAACTGTGTTCAGGTAGTTGAAGCAAACAATTCTTTGAACATTTCAAGGATAGGTTGAGTTTTTGGATTCTCCAGATAACTGTCTGAATTACCCACTTTCCGGGATAACTTACCTAGGTAAAGGAGATTTCTTTCAAAACGATGCTCCCCTAGTGAATTTCAGATAGGATCTGAGTTACACCTGCTTGTTTTATAACATAGTTACTGTGCAAAGAGGGGGTGCCTTTCCCAAAATACCTCCGATCGTGGTGCCATAGGGTGTCAGTGGTTCAACTCCCCACTGATGGGGATTTCAGGAATGGATCTATTTTGTCCTCTTAATTTTAAGCTCAATGATGGCCATGCTGTGTGTGTGTGTGTTTTTTAAATTTTATCATATCTGTGCAGTTTCCTTTTTTATCCACGGAATAAACAACAGTATACTTTCATAGCCTCAGTGACCCCACAGCAGGAAATGGCATTCATTAGCACTAAGCCTGCACTAAAAAATCCTAGGTGTAGATGAGGCCTTTAAAAAGTTTTTGAGGCTAGCTCCACATAAATGAAGGTGCCAGAAGGAGAGAACATTGTGATCATAGACTCTTAGGGAAGTTAGCTGGCAACGCTAAGGAAGCCCTCCTTTGCAACATTTCTGCATTTAAATCCTAAAGGCAGGAGGAGCACAGAGCCCAATGTTAGCCCAGAGCTCAGAGGAGTAGAGATTGCTGGTTGTCTTTGCTTGGCTTTACTCTTGTTTATGTCCCCTTAGTTAAATGGCTTTGTTCCTTATCATCTTTATGGCCTAAGTGATCATGCAGCTCAGAAATAGCTCTAAAAATCCATTCAATCCCCATGGCCCAGGGCCTCCCTTGGGACTGAGACTGCTGGGTGGCATGGATAAACTGCAATGAACTGGAGAGACTCAAGTTACAATCTGGTTCAATCTTCAGGGGAGGTTACAGATAGATGAACCATATAAGAGTCAAATGGTCTATCTACAGCCAAACTGACAAAATGGTACTGTGAAAAGGGTACATTGGAAGTCATGAGATCTGGGTTCAAATCCCAGCTCTGCTACTTACTAGCTTTTTGGAAAGTCATTTCAACTGTCTGAGTTGCAGGCTCCTCATCTTTAAAATGAAGGAATTGAATTACATCTTACTTAAGATCTTTTTCTATTCTTTAGTCATTTTCAGTCATGTCCAACTCTTAGTGACTCCACTTGGGGTTTTCTTGACAGAGATACTAGAGTAATTTACCATTTCCTTCTCTAGCTCATTTTACAGATAAGGAACTGAGGCAAACAGGGTTAGGAGACTTGCCCAGGGTCACACAGCTAGTAAGTGTCTGAGGTTGGATTTGAACTCAGATCTTCCTGACTCCAGGGCTGACATTCTATCCACTGTAGCTCCACCTAGCTGTCTAAGATCTACTCTGGCTTTAAATCTATGATCCTAATACTACATACAGATAATTTATGGTTTTCTGCTCCTGAGAGGCAGCATGGAATAGGAGATAGCGTACTGACCTTGGAGTTACAAAGAACTAGGTTTAAACCCAGCCTCTGACATGTACTAGCTGTTTGAGTCTGGGCAAGTTACTTAACTGCTCTATGTATCAGTTTAGGGCAGCAACGTGCATCAGTTTTCTCATCTTTAAAATGAGGATCACCAAGTTTCTTCCTAATTCTAAATCTATGATTTAATATGTAAACAGAATCATCTACTTTATGGACAATGCATTGTAATCAACTCTAAAATCAGATTTCTTTTCTTCCCTCACTTCCCTCCCTTCAAAGAAGGACTGGATTATAGGATCATAAATCTAGACTTTATAGACCATTCAGTCATTTTACACAGAAGGAAACAGGCCAAGAAAGACAGAGTGAATTGTCAAAGGGCACACAGGTAGCAAGTGTCAGAGGTAGGATTTGAACCCACGTCCTCTTGACTCCAGTCGGTGCTTCTACTGTACTATACTGTTGCACAGCTGTTGATGTTGGTGGATGATGGAGTGGAACCAGAGCTATTCATTAATGTGCTATTTTTTCTTCTTTTCCCCCTAAGTAGAATGACCTTTTGACTAGAAAGGACAGAACAAAAAACTCTCTAAAGGAGAGTCAATATCCAATGTGCATAGGGAAGTAGTAAAAATCAGCTAGCTGCCTTGAGTAATTCAAGTCACTAGATCCAGATGAACTACAGCTCTGGGAAATCAGAGTACAAGAAATGGTAGATGTGATTGCTGAGCCACTCTCAGTAATCTTTGAAGGGTCGTGTCAAACAGGAAGGTGTCACAGGTTTGGAGTTGGGCAAATGGTGTTCTAATGTTTAAAATAGTGGGGAAATGGTATCTGTGAGCCATAGGTCAGTAAGCTTGACTTTGCCTCCCATAATGACTCTAGGATATAACACTGAATGGTTGGTTAGCAAACAACTAGAAAAGAACCAATATGACTTTATCTAGGACCAGTCATGCCTGACTAACCTCGTTACCTTTTTTGATAGGACTATTTGCCTGGGAGATCCAAAAGTGTTCGTCTACTTAGAATTCATCAAAACATTTGACTAAGTTGCTAATGTTATTCTTGTCTAAAAGAACAGACATGGGCTAACGGTGTTAGTATTGACAGTTGGATTTAGCATGGGTCAAAAGGCCAGACCCAAAGAATAGTCATTAATGCTTTGATATCAACTTGGAAGTTCCCCAGACATCTGCACCTGACCCTATGTTGCTTAATTTTTTCCCCAATGGATTGAATCAAGGCATAGATGACCTGTTTATCAAATATTCAGGTAACACAAAGCTGGGAAGGATAGCTTTGGATAAATGTGGATAGCATTGGATGATAAAGTTAAAATCCTAAACTTCTTGAAAGGCCAGAACATCGAGTGAAACATAGAAATTCAATTGGGATAAATGTAAAGTCTCACTTGAGTCCAAAAACTTCACAAGTTCAAGATGGAGAAGGCATGCCTAAAAAGCTGTTGATCCGAAAAAAGATTTGGGAATTTTAGTAGACTGCACGATGAGTATGTTTTAAGAGATTAATAGGGTGGCCAAGAAATCTACGGCAAATGTAGGGTGCACTCAGAAGGAAGTAGAGTTCAGGTATAGTGACCTGAGAGTCTCACTGCACTCTGTTCTCATCGGATCACATCCAGAGTACTCTGTTTAATTCTGGGGGCTACATTTTAAGAAAGACATTGAGAAGCTGAGGAACAATTCAGAATAGGCTAATGGGCACAGTGAAGGGTCTTGAGATAATACCATAGGAGGTTCCATGAGAGAAATTAGGAGTATTAATTGTGGATAACAGAAGACTTGGTGGGGGGGCACAAGGGATAGAGACATGATAGGAATCTTCATGTATCTGAAGGCCTATCCCATAGAAGAGAGATGGCTCTTCATTGTTCAGCTTGATTCCAGAGGGCAGAACCAGGAGAAGGGGATAAAAGTCACAAAGAGGCAGATTTAAATTGATTGTAAGGATCTACCTTCTTATACGTAGGGTTGTTCCAATGTGGAATTGGTAGTTGGAGGAAGCAGTGTGTTCCCCCTCACTGGAGGTCTTTCAGCAAAGGATGGATGGCCTTTTGTTGGGTATACGATGTGACTTGTGTTAGATGGCCCCTTAGGTCCCTGCCACCTTGCCAGCCAGTTTCCCTCTCTTGTTTCCTCCTCTCTTCTTCCCTGCCCTGCCCTCTCCTCTCCTCTCAGGTTTCACTGTGTCATTTGTTAACACCTCTCTCTTCCAATGCACCCTCTAGCCTGCTGCAGTGCTAATTGTATTTTCAGATTAACTTTGCATTTTGGCTTAATTGGTTCTACTTTAATTTGAAGTGGTGCACTTTGGGATCTGTCAACAATTTAAAACTCCTTTTCAAAGGTTTCAGCGGAAGACAAAGAAATGCTCTGGGAAAAACTTGGCATCCAGGGTCTTAAAGTTTTATTTAAAACCCTATGTGAGAAAGTCACTCTAGACCCTAGAGTATAAGGAGGGGAAGGTGGAAGGAGAGAAACACGTTGGACTAAAGAAGAATTAGGAATTGATCTCTTTTGTAGCATATTTCTCAAATCATCAGATATAACCAAGACATATAAAGGGAATCTTTCCAATGACCATTTTACTGACATCTGCACTGGGGTCATCACATGATTTTCTACATCTAGACAGAAGTCCTATTTTAGGGAGGGTCACCAATTTCTGCAACATGAGGGTGGGTTGAAAAGAATTCCTTTGTCATGATAAAGTGCTTTTCAGAAACCTAGGGTGAAAGATACAAAAGGGCAGCCCACTAGCTCTGCAGGGATTTGTCTGAGGAGCCATGGAGGATAGACAAATCTGAACTTTCAGAAACGAGTAGGAGCAAGAGCTGGAAGGGACCTTAGAGATAATTTATTTACTTTATTTTAGAAGGAAATACGCTTGAAGAAGTTAAGGGATTTATCCAATGTCGCAAAGCTAGTAGATGGCAGAACCAGGAGTAGAGCCTCAAGACCTTGGCTTTTAAATACAGAGCTCTCTTGACTGTACTCCCTCAGGAAAGAGAAGAAAGGAGAGATTGTATTTAGGATTATGAAAGAATCCAGGTTCTGCCACTTACTACTTGTGTTCCTTTGGGTTTTTTCCCCTCCCAGAACCTGTTTCCTTATCCTATAAAATGAGGAAGATGGATTAAATCAGACATGTCAAACACATGGCCTGTAGCCTTCAAACAGTCCACAACACTCCCAAGTGCTACCAGAACAAGATTAAAATGCAATTGGGAAATATTTTTTTGAATTTATAACAAAACATTGATAATATTTTTGTTGTTCAGTCATTTCAGTTATGTCTGACTCTGTATGACCTCATTTGGGGCTTTCTTGGCAAAGATCCTGTAGTGGTTTGCTACTTCCTTCTCTAGCTCCTTTTCTATATGAGGAAATTGAGGCAAACAGGGTTAAGTGACTTGCCCAAGGTCACATAGCTAGTGTCTGAGGCCAGATTTGAATTCATGAAGATGAGTCTTCCTGATTCCAAACCCAGTGTTCTATCCACTAGGGCTCCACCTAGCTGCCCAGATAATATTATACTTTAAAACTGAGTCCATGTGCAGCCCACAGGGATCCTTAGGCATGGTTTAGTGGCCACCATTTCTATTTGAGTTTGATACCACTGGATTAGATGGCTTCTAGGTTCATTTATAGCTCTAGATTCATGATCCTAACGTGTAAACTTGGGCAAGTTCTTTTGGCTCCATTGGCTTCAGTTTCCTCACCGGCAAAATGAGGGGGTTGGACCAGATGTCACATTCTCACTCCAGAGCTATGATCCCATGAAACATTCTCCTAGGATGATTAAGCAGATGTCAGACTCAACTCATTATCCCCACCCTGTCTCTAAACCTCTCCCTCCTTCAAAATTCCCCATTTTCAAAGGTATTCCCATCCTTCCTTATTCCCCAGGTTCATGACCTCAAAGAATCATCTTTTTTTCTCTTTTCCTCCTTCCCTGCAATATCCAATCAGTGATCACATTTCATAGGTTTTACATTTCTAACATATTTTCCATCTGTTTTTATCTATCCAAATATGATTTCGGACCCTAATCACAATACATGTGGATTGCCACATTAGCTTCCTCACTTGTCTGTCTTCTTAATCTATTCTCCACACAGCTGGCAAAAGAATCATTTTAATGCACAGGCCAGCACATGTCATTGCCTTGCTCAGAAACCTAGAGTGACTTTCCCTTGTCTAGAGGACAAAATATGAACTCCTTAGAGTTGGCATTTAGAGAACAAGGAGGTTGTTTTCCCTATGAAATGATCTTCCACTTTGTGCACATATTGCATGTACATGGTTATTTACATATTGTCTCTCTAAAGAGAGTGTGAGTTCCTTGAGGGAAAAGACCAGGTTTTTGCCTTTCTTTGTATTCCCAATGCTTAATACAGTATTTGACACACACACAGCTCTTAATAAATGCTTGTTGACTGACTACTGGACAGAGTGGTGAACTTAGATCCAGCAAGATCTGGTTCATATCCTCCCTATGATATGTCCTAGCTGTGTGAGTGAGTCAGTTAGGTGAGTCAATTTGCCTTAATGAGCCTCAGTTTACTCATCTGCAAAATGGAGATAATATTACCTATATTACCGATCTCTCAGGGTTGCTAGGAGGCTTCAACACAGCAATGTAAATGTAAAATTCTTTGCAAAACTTTAAAGGTCTATAGAAACATCATTTGATATTTACAATTTCCACAACTAACTTCCTGCCTGACTTTATGGTTGTATTTTATGGTATACCATTTTATGCTAGGTGGTGGAGTAGATAGAGCAATGGACCTGGAGTCAGAAAGACCTGAGTTCAAATGTGATCTCAGATACCAGATGTGTGACCCTTGACAAGTCACTTAACCTCTATCTCCCTCAGTTTCCCCACCTACAGAATTGGAATAATATCAATACCTATCTCCCAGGGTCACTGTGAGTCTCAAATGAGATAATATTGGAAAAGCTCTTCATGAACCTTTAAGTACTATGTAAATGCTGGCTATCTTCCTCCTCTTCCTCCTTCTTCTCCACAGTATCATGCACATGATTTTCCAGCTAAACAGACCAACTCAATATTCCCCAAATGCTTCCATCTAATGCCTCTATGCATTTACACAGAGAGTCCCCATTCTTGGAATTTACTCTTTCCTCATCTCCGCCAAACCTCTCAAATTTCTCAAAATCCTTGTCTTCCCTCAAGACTCAGTTCAGGCGCCATCTTTGTTATCTTCCTGCTTCTAAAGTCTATCTTCATCTTCAGTCCTCCTTGTACTATGCTTACCTATATCCATGCTACCTCCCCTTAGAACAACATAAGTCCTTCAAGGGAGGGGCTGTTTCCTCTTTGTTTTTGTATCCCCAGTGCCTAACACAGGGCCTTGTACATAGAAGATAGTTAATAAATGTTTGTTCAATTGAATTGAATCCATAACCAAAGTCAGTTACAAAATCTTGCCTTCTACAAACATAAAGCAAATGAATACGTAACCATTTGTCCTAGATAATTTAGTCATTCAACTGCCTACAGTCAGAGAACTGGACCAAATGATCCCTTGAGGTCCCTCCTAGGTCCGTTAATCTACAAATCTGTTTCTGTGAAATTCTGCATAGCTTCATGCCAGCATGGGGATTGGCATGGCCTGCTTTGAGGGAATTTTCCATTTTTACTGAAATGGCCTAATTTATGCTTAGGGACTAGTTAAATTTCTTACTTATTGTAAGTACTTAAAAAAATCTTATCAATTGACTGATTGGTTCCCCATGCTGCTAGAGCCTTTCCCTTCAAAATTATAGACCACATATTCTTGTATGTATGTATCTTGTCGGTACCTATTTATTACAAGTGATCTCCTCCATTAAGCTCCTTGAGGGCAGGGTCTGTGTTTGCCTTTCTTTGTATCTCTAGTACTTCTTAGGTGTTTAATAGGTATTTGTTGATTGATTTGATTTAATGGTTAAACCAGCAATCAGCTCTACTCACATCATGTCAGAACTGGAAGAGGTCTCAGTAGGCATTTAGTCTCATTGGTCTCTGAAGAGGAATCCTACAACACCCCTAAGAAGTAGGCATACAAGTACTATTCAAAACCTCCAGTAATAGGGAAACCCCTACCTCCTGTAGCAGCTCAGTTCACTTGGGGACAGCTCTCCTCATTAGGAAATGGCTTGACTTCAAGCCTAAATTAACCTTTTCTCACATTTGACCCATTGTTCTTCCCCCTGGGGCCTAGCCGAACAAGGCTGATCCCTCTTCCATACAACAACCCTTCGAATGACTAAAGACAACCTTCACATCCCCTCTGAATCTTACTTTCTCCAGCATAAACATCCCCAGTTTTTTTAATGGACCTCCAGTTGGCATGATTCCCAGTTCTCTAGGTATCCCAGGTGCCCTCTTCTGGCTGTTCTCAAGCTTGTCACGGTTCTTCCCAAAATATGGTGGCCAGAAATGACCCCAATACCCTGATATCTAAGATTTGAGCCCTAGTGTTCCTAGCCTGCTCCACAACATTCCTTCTCCCCTCACAAATCAGCACCTCCACCTCCTCATCAGTAATTTGGATTTTGCCCCTGGAACCCTCAGCTCTGAGAGGTGAGATTTTTGCTTTATCTTGCCACAGCGAAGGCCTTTACATCACTTCCCAGTCTGTTCCATGCCATGCCATCGTACTCATAACTCACTTCCTTTCCAGTTCCCCTTTATGTGATTTATTCCTTCATTTGGATATAAGTTCCTTGAAGGCAAGGGCTATCTTGTTTGCTTGTATTTATATCTCAGCACTTAGTACAATGCCTGGAACACAGTAAGCATTTAGTATGTGCTCTAGCTGGGTAATTTTATGAGGGACTTCTCTTTTAGCAAATTCTAGTATGGTGACCTTTTCCTTTGTAGATGAGAGCTAGAAAATTCGAGGGCAAAGTGTGCTTGTCTAGGAGTCAGAAGTCTTGGCTTGGAGTCTTTTAGACTATCGCAAGACAGTTGTGGGGCTTCTTAACTATTTAACTTTTTAGTTTAAATGGTTGAACAAGGCTTTGGAATATTTTAGTAACTAAGCCTTTTGTGATAGAGTCTAAGATGAACCGAACACATGCAGCATTTGACTACATGTAATAGTGAGGTTCCAAAAAATTAATCCACTAGTCTACTAGAGGAATGGAATATAATCTAAGTATATTAAACTCCCTGCTACCCAGAATTCTATTGACGCCTAACTCTCCATTAGCCAACCCTAAACATACCTACAGTACAAGGTACTTGTTCATAACAATGGTCATGAGGTATAGAAACAGTCTAAAATCCTTGAAGAATTATCAAAGAAATTAACAGTAACAACTTTGATGAACTTTTGGTGCAGACAAAGAACTTAGAGCAAAGTAGTTGTTCACTGATTGGGCAGTGATCAACCAAATTGCATTACATGGACATATTACTGGACATGCAACATTACTGTACAATTTTAAAAATGAGGAATGTGAAGAATTCAGGGAATCATAGGGAGACTTATATAAATTGATGCAGAATGAAATATATGGAACCAGGAATGTAACATATAGGGCGACAATGTAAATTGAAAGAACCACAGTAATAATGAAATAGAATAAGGTATAATTATATTCACCAAGATGCTTGGCCCTGGAGAAGAGCAGGGAGAAGATATCTCTTGTTTTTTGCAGAGGTACGGGGCAACAGGTGTGAAAAAGTACATACACCGCCATATTGAAAGGATGCCTCAGTTGGTCTGGCTGAACTATTTTTTTCTGTCTTTTAAAATTCTTTATTTTAAGGGACAGCTTGCTGAGTAGAAGAATGGGAGAGAGATGTTCAGAAATGAAGGAGATATAAAACAAAAGACATCAATTAAAATTTAAAAAACTAAGCTAAGCACAATAACGCTCTTAATGAGGTAGGTAGGTTTCCAAAAACCCTATCGTTCAGAAACATTATAACAAAAGGTATAAAATAAGGGAGGAACAGATGGGGGTATCTTCTAGGACGTTGAGTCTCTGAAGGATGTTCCCCTTCAGGGATATGAAACCTCTGACTAACAGGCCATTTTGAAAGACTTGATCTCACCTCCTTTGTCACGCAGGCATGTCTAATGGAAAGATCTGGAACTTAGTCAGGTGACATAGGTTGGAACAGCAGCTCTGACACTCCCTAGCTATGTTTCCATTAGCAGTCCTTTCCACTCTCTGCCTCAGCTTCCTCATCAGTAAAGTGGGATCAAGATACTTGCATTTTCTATTTCCCAGGGTTACTATGAGAAAGGGTTTTGCGGGGGTCAAAGCACTACAAAAACAAGTATCCTTATCGTAAAGTCTTTTTAGACAGAACAAAAGATTTAGATACTAGTTCTGCGAACATAAAAGTGCAAGAAACTTGAAACAAACCTACATTTTGAGTTTGAGTCCACTGCTCAAGTTAATCAAATACCCTGGTTATACACCATCTCTGGCTTTCTGATTTTTAAAGGCTTAGGTGACATAGAGTTTCCTGTAATGGACTATTGTGGTTTTCTTTTTTTACTCTGCGTTCCTAGTGAATGAAGTAAATTCTTAAGATTAAAGTGACAGTGCCCAACATAGGAACAATGGGCAAAACAAACCCTTTCCATCGATAGTTCTTCCCTTTGGAGGATTTCAGCTCAGCCCAGATTTGGTTTCAGCCACTGGGGATGATAGAGAATAGCATTTGACATTGTAGCAAAGAAATTCACCTGACCGATTCTTCTTATTTGAAAGCTACAAAATCAATAATAGAGATTGGGCCGTGGGATAAAGCAGGGTGGGAGGGTGTAATGATACCATTCTGGGACCATCTGGCCCTACCAGCAGGCAGGCGATTTAACAGTAATGCCATTCGCATTTCCAAAAGAAATTATTTCTATTCCCAAGTAAAACGAGTGAAGAGGAGCTTGGTAGACCAGAGCACAAGCCGGAAAGCTGAATGGGCTATTAGCAAACAGTTGATTTCCTTTCCCAAGAGGGAGGAGAGAAATTTGACAAACAGAGCTCACCTACAAGCCTGAACTGTGGTTTCTCTGCCATTCCATTCTCATAATCAGGCTCCTCTGGAAATGTCAGACTTGACTGTGAGCCCCTGAATCAGGTCAGTAAGCATCTATGAAGCACCTACTATGTGCTAACACTGTACTAAGCACCGAAGATACCAAGAAAAGTACAATGATAGTTCTTGTTCTCAAGGAATGTAATGAGGGAGGTAGCATGCAAGCAACCATGTACAAACAAACTGTGTGTATGTATGTATGTATGCATATACACACACAGGATAAATTGATGGTAATCAACAGATGGAAGGCATTAACATTAATTAAGGACTGGGAAAGACTTCTTATAAAAAACAAAACATTAACTGATATTTGAGGGGAGCTGGGAGGTGGACATAAGGAGGGAGAAAATTCCAGGCATGAGGGAAAGCCAGTTAAAAAGATCAGAATAAGGAGATTGAGTGTCTTATTGTGAGGAACAGGCAAAGAGGTTAGATCATACAGTGCATGGTGGAGAGAGTAAGGTGTAAATGTACTGAAAAGCTAGAAGGGAGAGTGAGTTCCGAAGGACTTCAAAAATCAAAGAAAATGTTTTATATTGGATGCTGGAAGCAATACAGAGTCAATGGAGCTGATTGAATAGGGAGCAGCATGGTCAGATTTGTACTTTAGGAAGATCAGTTGGACAAGTGGAATCTAAGCAGAAGATAGAAGAGAGTGGGGAGGGAACTGGGAGACCAACCACTAGGCTTCTGCCATAGTCCAGGTGATGAGAGTCTGTACCAGAATGGTGGCAGCGTCAGAGGAGAGAAGGAGGTACATGCAAGAGATAATATGTAGGTAGAAATGACAGGTCTCATTAGATCTGGAGGGGAGGTGAAAAAATGAGGAGTTAGTACCTAGGTTGCCAGCCTGGGTGACTGGGAGGGTGGTGCTATCCTTGATGGTGATATGGAAGTTAAAAAGAGGGGAGGATTTGGGGAGAAAGATGTATTAGTTTTAGACATGTTGAGTTTAAGATGTCTACAAGATACCCTTTCTGAGGTGTCTAAAGTCAGGAGAGAGGTTAGGGCTACATAAAGAGATATAAGAGTCACTTGCATAGAGACAAAGATGTCATAAAATAGTGTAGAGAGAGAAAAGAGGGGGGCCCAAAACAGAGCCTTGGGGGACCCCCACAGTTAGTATGACTTGATGAAGATCCAGGAAAGTAGACTGAGGAGGAGCAGTCCAACAAGTAGGATGAGAACTAGGATAGAGTGATGTCATGAAAACTTAGAGAGAAGAGAGTATCAAGGAGAAGAGGGTAAGCCGCTGTATCAAAGGCTTGAGAGAGGTCAAGAAAGATGATGACTGAGAAAAGGTCATTTGGAATGGGCAATGAAGAAACCATTGGTAACTTTGGAAAGAGCAGTTTCAGTTTATCTAAGAATTCCACTCCCTAGTTTCTTATTTTCAGGAACACAGAATGCAGAAATATAAAATTCAGAGCTGCAAAGGACCTTTGAGGCCACCCACTCCAGCCCCTTCATTTCACAGATGAGGAAGCTGAGACATAGAGAGGTTAAGTTACTTGGCCAGGGTCACAGAGCTAGAGACACAAGTGTCTGAGGCAGGATGTGAACCACAGTCTTCCTTACCTCAGGTCCACTGTTCTAGACCCACCAATCAGGTTTGAAAAGTAGACCCGGGATCAAAAATAAGCATTCAGCTGAAACAAGTTACACAGCAGTGTGAGAAATCCTCAAGCATAAACCAATATAATGTAATCAGGAAATAGGGGCCACCCAGCAACTCTGGCTTTTGCTTACTTTTAGGGGCAATTTTCCTTCCTAGCTGTTATAGTCAAGGCTCAAATCTTCTAATATACATAGATTCTGGGCACCAGCTTCCATTACATGTGTATCTCCATCAGGGGCCTCAGGCCATAAAACAATAAACCAACCTTTTTCCAAGACAGAGTTATACCATGTGCAAATTTAATGTGGAATTGAATGACAATCAAGATTAATTCTTGTGCTTTGGTTTTCTGATAGCTACTACTGCTCTCCATTACTCTGTATTAAACATGATGTTATTAAAAATAATGCTCTCACAAAGATGAAACTTGTAACTCACTACTCAGGGCAGTTAATTCTAGAAATTTCAACACTTAAAAATGATTTCTTTAAGACCTTAATCTTCAGCCTACTAAAGGGAAGTTTCATATTGATCTAGCTGCAGTGGGCATGGCCAAGCAAATGCTCATGATAGTAGGGTAGGCTCCTCACTATAGGCTCTAAGAGGAGGTGTGAATGCCCTGGGAGAGTTTGTGAATTCCCTTATGCTGGGTAATGTCCCATTGTCCTTACCACAGAAATAGAGATCACAGTGCTATTACAATGGCCAAGTTCACACCCTCAAGCAGGCCCTTGGGCTTGGCTGGACCAGGATAAGAGGATTTACCAAGAGATACATATACACATATACCAAGAAGGTAGCTATAAAGAGAAGGAGACACAGCTACAGACACATATTCCCATACCCACAAGCCTGGGAGGCAGGTATGGCATAAATATCCCAAGGGATTACAGGCAAAGACAGGACAGGCTCCATGTAGTCAGGAGGAGGCCTGAACATCCACATGCCAGTACTACATGCATGTAGCATGTTTTAGTACCATGTGGAGAGGGAGAAAGAGAGAGAGAGAGAAGAGATTCAAAATGTTGAAAAGAGAAGGTGAGAAAAAAGAAGATATTTAACCTCACTTGTACACAGAGATTCACAGATCATACCATCTCTGAGACCCTAGGGGGAGAAAGACTAGACACAGAAGAGCAGCGGAGAACCATATATGACCAAGGTGTGACCTAGACCTATCCCTTCTACTACTGAGTACATTGCAGGCAGTATAGGTCTCAAAGAAGGGTAGAGCCCATTGGAAGGAAAGGTTATTGAATACCCTTGAAAAAAGGGTGGAAGAATGAGACACATAGTTGTGGACATAGATTATCTGGGACTTTGTTTTGCAAAATTGTGCATATTTGGACAAGGATGTTTTCTTTTTTTCCCCAGTGAGTGATGGTAGGGAGATAAAATAGGTTCTTAATTAAATACACACACACACACACACACACACACACACACACACACACACACGTCAAATCAAAAGAAACAGGGGGAAAGTTTTCACTGTTGAAGGTTTGGGTATAAGCCTGTTCTCTATTTTTTGGTGGAGTTATATAAAACCTGTCCTATACTAAATGTCTTCTTAGCCTGAATGCCTGCAGGGGAGCCATAAGCCAAATTCTAATGTTCCCAGGAGAAACAATGGGTAGGGGTAAAAATGAATCAGAGTTTATTATTAAGAAAGGTTCCCAAAGTGAAAGTAATCTCTTGAGTCAAGAATCACAGATTATACAAACACCATATTACAAATTTTAAAATGTCCATGTTACTTTCCTCTAAAAACTAATGCAAATAGCTTTACCTGGGGAAGAGAGGAAAAGGGAAGGGAAGAAGACTGATTATTTTCTCAAATTTTCAGACACTAAAAAAATTATATTATTACAATTACATAATAGTGCTATAAAGTACATCTGATTTCTACTACCTGTGGGACTATGGTTGCATTTACACAAAAGTAAAATTAAAACTGGTTGATTCAGTCTGTGCATGCAAGTACACTGTTGTCCCATTATGATATCTGTAGTCAATCCATAGATTTTACCCAAACAGATCATCTTTCATCTACCTATGCAGAAACAAAAACCACCAAATTCTAGAGTTAGAAGGTATCTCAGAGAAGATCTAATTTAATCCCTGTATTACAGGGAATAGAAAAATGAGGCGACCTGGCAAGGCTACAGAAGCATTCCCACCATGGACCAACTTGTCTAAAACTTACAGATGGAACAATTTTCTTCACCTGTGTATGTAAAGACAATTTAGCAGGGAGGAGAGGTCTCACCAGCTGCTAAAGTTAGTCAAATAGACAAAGCAAGCAGCTGACTGTCATTTTTACCTGTTAACCAGTTTTCTTAAATTTTGCTAATCTTAGCAGTGTTTGTGAAGGTACAACTCTAAAATCAAGGAGGGTCCTTGCCTCTTTGACACCATAGGAAGTTACTGAATACTTACTATGTTTCTGGAGTTAGAATGGAAAATGAGTTTGGGGTCAGAAAATTCTGAATTTAAATCATGCCTCAAATAATGACTAGCTGTGTGACCATGGGTAAGTCACTTTGACACTCTCAGCCTCAGTTTCCTCATCTGTCAAATGAAGAGTTGGACTTTGTGGCTCCCAGGTTCGTTGCAGTTCCAGGTCTATGAGCCTATGATCTTCCAGGTGCTTTTCCCGATAATTGTTATCTCTGCTTAAATTTCAGCTTGGAGTCTTTTGAAGAAACCAGAATGCTAATTAGTACCAGTTGCTTCAGAGCTGTTTTTCCACCCCATTTGTTTCATGTATACTTCTAGTGTTTAGTCTAAAGACTAATTCTGTCTGCCAGTGCTAAAATCAGCTTATGTGGACCACAAATGACTACAGATTCAGGGTTGGCTCCTACATAGTGAGCTCCTTCTCATGGCCAATATTTCATAAGAAACTGGGGCAGGAGCACCAGCAGGTTGAGAGTAGCTAAAAAGGTCAATGATTGGGGTGGGGATTGTGTGAGCTTGAATCCCATTGGATCATAGCTCTTATCTCCCAGCAAATAAGCTATTATAGTAATTAAACTGGGAAGCAGACTTTGACAATTGATAGTCGGAGTTCTCCAGTGGGCATCAGAAATTACTCTTTCATTGAAGGAAAAAGAGAATAGAGTTCAATTAGGGCCCATATTTTCACCTGTAAAATAATGCTTCCCTTTAGGACACTATCGAGCAATGGCTAGGGCCCACGTCCCATTTTGGGGATTTAAGATAGTCTCTGAGAAGCACCCTTTCCAAATAACTAATACATCTGGTAATTAAAAGCCCAATTTGTATTTGAAACATGTCATATTCAGAACCATATTATGGGGAAAAATCATCCAAAATATGGCAGGGCTATTGGATTTTTAACGAGAAAATTACCCATGTGTGACAACCTGAGGTGTGTATTATAGGAAATCTCCAGTCTTTCTGTAAGAACAACTGGTCACTTTAAACTTAGTGTTTCAAATTAGCATTTCATTCTAGATTAATCAAGGTCTTTGTATGTTAGTCAAATACCAACTGACGATTAAAGCTGAGGGCTTTAACTGCTACAGCATTTAAAATACATTATACACTTATAAACCTAAATATATGTTAGAGTAATCAACGGGCATTTAATTATACATAGGAGGTCAGAATTGGAAACGAGTTTCATGATCTTATTCCCTACTGAATATTAGGCCACACGACGAAACTGCTAGATAATTTCACACAATTAAGACTCTGATCAGAAAAAGCTATAGAATTGAAAGAGCAAATGAGGAACACTCCATTATGATTAGAAGGCATTGAGAAAGACATGTCAATGAGTCTGAAATAAATGCTTGAAAGGCGATGACTCACATGGCTTTTAAAAACAAGCAAAACTCAAAAAACCCTAAAGAGAAAAATATACTGTTGAGTTTCCTCAATACCAACATGCTAACTTAAAGATACACTCAGTAACAACCTATGTAAAGAGAGGGCCCTTTTTTCTCAATTCTGGAGATGGAATCGATGTTTCAATATGTGGCAAATACCTCATTACCAACATAAAACGACTTGGCAAATGAAGGAGGGTTGGTTTGAAGTTGAACACAGACTGAATAACTCTTAGAATTTAAAGACCTTACCATTTCATACTGCCTCAAGTTGTCCAGAAGACTGATATGTGAATGAAGTATCTAATTGTTTGAGATCATTACTTAAAATGTTAAATATCACATTTAAAATAAAATCTCACTTTAGGGAACAATATCCGTTACCAAGGGGAGGAACACAAGGAACAAACAAGACTCAGATGGTAATCGGATCCATCCTACGAAGCAATGGGAAGCAGTGAGCTCCAAACATAGGTAAGAGAGTTACGGCTGTGAATGTGATTGGGGGTGGCGGGGAGACACACAGTGGCGGAGTCAGAAGAGAGACAAAAAGATTCACTGGGTCAGACTCAGTGAGTTGCATGAAAGCCAGCACTAGGATGGACACTTCAGGTGACCCCGCTGCTCCTGGGTGGGAGGAGACTTGTTAAGAGGTGGCCAGATTCCAGAGCCAGAGGACCTGGGCTTACCTTCTAGCTTTGCTCCTCACTCTGTGAGCTTGGCTAGGTCATTTTCTCTTTTGAGGAAATGAGAGGGCTGGGTTGTGTGAGAAACAATGTGGAAAGAGCACTGGAATTAGAACCAAAGGCCCCAGGTTTGAATCCTGCCTCAGTCACTCAGTATGTATGTAATCCTTAGGCAAGTTACCTCCTGTTTCTGATCCTGTTTCTGATCTGTAAAACAAAGGGGTTGGATGAGATGGCCTCTGAAGTCACTTCCAGTTCTAATTCTGTGATACTCTCATCTCTAAGGTCCCTTACAATGCTCAATCCTCTGCTTCAGATCCTGTGACCTACAGCCATATAGCCCATAGCCCAGTAGACTCAAAGAGACTTATATGATCATTGGGTTCATGCCCTTGACCTTTCAGCCTCAGTCATCCTCAATGCACAGACATTTCTCTCCGTTTTTCAGGCCCATCCAACAACCCTGTTGTCAAATAAGCCAGTGTTTTCAAAAGAGCTTTATTACACTGTTTGCATCGACAGTATTATTTCCTGAAAGGGGGTGTTTATAAAATGTTTTAATTACAAGCTGTGCAGTCAAGTTTATTATTGGGTTCTCTTGTGCTCCTTCAATTCAGTCCTTTCTCTCATGCTGATTGCTTCCTTTGTTAGATTTTAGTCTTTCCACATAGACAATATAAATCTCTATTGTTCTGAAGTTAATTACATGGGAATCATAGAATTTCATTCTAGCATTTGGCTATGCAGGCCTCCTGCGCTAACTTCATGGAGCTTTTGCACAATAGGCCAGCTTTTGTAAGTCATTCTTCTCACCAGGCACAGAAAATATGCCTGTGCATCACTGCCCATGCCCGATTTGGTTAATGGTTCATTGAGATGCAGATTTAAAATACAGACTTTGGCAGGAATTCTCCAGTAACAGGAGGAACGGGTATGGGGGGAGGCGGGAATAACAAAACATCTGCACATGAAGCAATTCAACTCAGATCAGTAAACATTAAACACCTACTACGTGCAAGGCAGAGACTCGACCAATGAGTGTTATTTGGCTCTTACTGTATCCATCAACAAACATTAACTAAGGGCCATCTCCAGGCGTCCTGATTGAAATCTGGCCACTGGACCCAGATGGCTCTGGAGGAGAAAGTAAGGCTGATGACTGTGCATAGCCCTCCCTCACTCAAATCAAAGTCAGTTGCAAGTAATGTCCATCCTCTCCCTGATGTCATGGTCCTCTTCAAGAAAGAAGGACAAACCACAACCCGTGAATTTGCAAATCTAGATGTTGTGCTGGGGGTTGGAGGTATAAAGACAAAAATTAACCAGTCCCTACCTTCAAGGACCTTATATTTTACTGGGTGGGGGGAGAGAAGAGACATACACACAGATAAGTAAATGAAAATCAGTCAATAAGCATTTATTAAGCACTTATTGTTTGCCAGGCTCTATGCTAGGCTCTGGTGATACAAATACAAATTGCTCTATAAGGTTACATTCTACAAACTTACATTCTAATTGTGCTTGAGGCCCAAAAAATCAATTCAAGGACAAAAGTCAATCACACGAAGTATTTGGAATCATGTAATAATAACAAAAGCTGATATTTAGAATTTATTAAACATCTCCATGTGCCAGGCATTGGAAGAAGAAACAGCTCCCGCCCTCAAGGAGCTTATATTCTAGTTGGGGTTAGGGAACATGAGAAATCAGAATGAAATGTGTGCAAAGGAAATTCAAAGTCATTTCAGAGGGCACTTTTGGGAAGGTGGAGGAGAAGTACATAAACTCCTAGAGGGCAAAGATCTTTCATTCTGTCTTTATAACTTTGGCACATAGCACAGCACCTGGTATATAGAAGGAACTTAAGAAAGTTTTGCTGGAATTAATTTCTTTTGATCCTTACAACAGCCTTATGAGGTGCACAGAGAGTGTAAAGATTATTAGCCTTATTTAGCCATGAGCAAACCGGGGCTCCCCCAGCCCTGCATAGCAAGAAATTATCAGAGCTGAGACTTGAACTCAGGCCTTCTAATTGAAAATCTTGTGCTTGCCCCCCTAAACTACTCCAAGTACTCAAATGGATGTGTGATCTCACTGACAGGGGTAGTTCCTGAAAGGACGAGGGATCACAACTCATCCATCCCCACTCCACTCCACCATGCTGTGTGATTCTCATCCATGGTCCATGTCTTCCCATATGTTCAGCATAAGTGGTAAACCCAACATCCTAGAAGACTTCTTTGATTTTTTTGACATTTTGAGGTTAGTAATGGAGGATAAAGGCTGTCCATCACTCATCCCTCTCTCTCTCACCACTTGAAACTAAACCTTATTGACTTAACAATATATGTAACTGGTTGTTGGCCTGAATTCTTCATGATTTGTTCAGACAAATATGAAGAGATAGCCTCCATATAACTATAAATTGGCTCTTACTGTATCAATCAACAAGCATTAACTAAGGGCCATCTCCAGTCATCCTGATCAAAATCTGGCCACTGGACCCAGATGGCTCTGGAGGAGAAAGTGAGGCTGGTGACTGTGCACAGCCCTCCCTCACTCAAATCAAAGTCAGTTTTTACTATAAATTGAGAAACAAGACTACAAAAGATCAGAGGAAGTCACTTGGTTGTTCCTTTCTGATGGACACACAAGGTTTCTATCTATACCTTGGCAGAGGAGAGCACTCTGGGAAAGAGGAAACGAACCTACAGTAGTCCAAAGGCATAAAACTAGAGACAAAGTGAAGCTAATTTCTAAATTTACCTGTGATCCTTCTCTCTTTAGTAGCCTTAGACACTCCACTTAACTTTGGGATCTTCATTTTTTCCTAACTATATCTCAAGCAAGAGACAGGTCAAATGTTGTTATAGCAAAATCAATTATGTGTCTTAAAATCCGACATGAGATGAGGGCATTCAATACTGCCAGTTGAAGCAAAATTCCCCTATCACAAATTAAAGGGCATTACAAATCTGCCTGCTCAGCCTATCCTTAGCAACACCATGCTTAACAATGGACATCAAACTACCTTCTAACTGCCTGGAATTGTGAGAGCTGGGGAGGCAGGGAAAATCAGAATATGATATTACCCTTCATTTTCTTCCTCTGCTCCAGCTAAGACAATGTGTCTTAAGAAAGGAGGGGTCCCCTCCAGGTCATGGCCTGAGGGGGCTGTTATTCTGTTTAGTAATAAGGCAGGGCCTTTCTGATTCAAAACTGACCCCTTCCTCAGAAAAGGGAAAATACCTCCATTGACTGAATATTAGCTGAGTCTGGAATGTAAAGGAAAAGATACTGCTTCACTTTCAGGAGAGGAACTGATGAATAGGCCTACTGGGTTCAAGTTATGAAACCTGGGTTTGAATCCTGGATCTGCCACTTAGTAGCTGGGTGACCTTGGGGAAGTTGCTTTACCTCTCTGAGCACCAGTTTCTTCCGTATACATCTATATCTACATCTATATATATTCTGTGTATATATATATATATATATATATATATATACACACACACACACACACACACACACACACACACATATATCTTTATATCTTCTATATATATATATCTATGTATCTTCTGTGTATGTATATATATGTGTGTATATATCTATCTATATCTATATCTATATCTATTATATCTTTATATCTGTAACATAAGGGGTTAGGCTTCATGACCTTTAAGATCATCTATGATCTTAGGATGTGACCAGGACCATGTGATCTGACTTAATCAGTAATAGGTGTGGGGGGGATTTCAGCCTCTAGGTCTTCCTCTGTCTTTCTCTAGTCTTCTCTCTCCTTTTCATTTAGTTGATCATGAAAGGAAGTGCTTGGCTCTGCCTTTCTGTGCTCTCCCTCTTTTCTAACTAGAGGCCAGAAGAACAGAAATTTGGACTCTCCTCTGTCACTCCTAATTCTCTTCCCTTTGACCTCGGGAAGACAGCAGAGGTGTGTCTCTGTTCCTTTAATTCTCTTTGCTGGGCATAGGAGCACTCCTTATCCTTTTTCAGACAACCACGTAGCAGGCCCTGCCAGGCAAGGACAAGTACTGATGGGCAATCTCTTGCCATTTGCTTTTCAGGAATAATTGTGTCTTATATTTTTAGGACTGTGGTGAGGCAGTCTATTCTCATTATACAGGAGTCATTTCTGATAGATTTGCATGTTTGTACCAAGCTCAGAATTTCCCTTGACAGCCCATGAGCATGATAGGTCTCAACTAAGACTGGATTTATGTGTTCATTTTTAGCCAAGAATTTCCCCTACAATCTATGTACATGGCAGTTCCCATTCAATATTCCTCTCTGGCCCCAAACTGTGTTTTAAATGAGTAGGGACTAGCTTTCTGCACTCTACTGGTCAATGCCTAGAAGGTCCCTAGAGTATCAGCTCCCAAAAGATGTGAGGCACAGCAGCCTTGGTAAGAGATGGACGAAGATGGGAATGACTAGTTTATTAAAGGTATTCCCTCCCTCTTACTCTTTCAAAGGGAGATCACCACATTCTCACGGGTACTAGAATCACTGACCAGAGAATATCTGAAAAATATGGAGAAGCTAACTAAGGAGTATAAATCATGACCATAGGAATAATCTGCTTATATCTATGGCAACTTTTTGCAAGCACAGAATCTACCAATGATGAGAACCTCTAGGTGTATGAGTAATGCTCAAACAGACAATTCGATGGAACAATAAGCCAAGGCAAATTATGTGATGCGGAAGGTGGCATGGGATAGTGGAATGAGTGGTGAATTTTGAGTAGGAAGACAAGTTTATTTGGTGGCTTCTCTACTTACTAGCTCTATATCTTTGGGCAAATCCTTTCTTCTCTCTCAGCTCCAGTTTTCTCTTCTATAAAATGAGGGGGATGGATCCCAGCTCTGTCATTCATTACCTTAGTAACCTTGGGAAAGTTTCTTCCCTCCTTTAGGCCTCAGTTTCCTCATCTTAAAGATGGTGGTGACCTCTAAGGTCAATTCCAATTCCAAACGGATTTAATGAATTCTCATGACTTGATAATCTCTCAAGTATCATCTATCTCTTACAATCTGTTGTCTGATCTGTCAATAATGAGGCATGGTGGGAATTATATATTATTTTACACATGTCAGGAACTTAAGAAATGGTTATTGAATGAATAAATGGTTAGCCAAGATGTTCACTCAATTAGTATCTCTAATGGTAGACTTCCAAAGCCTAAGATCTCTTGTCATATTGTCACACAGCTAACATTTATACTCATTTAAGAGGAAGAGTAAAAATCTATTACTTCCCTAACTCACCATGTGGACTTACAAAAATGGTCCCCTAAATATACAGGAAAGCTCTACCCTCATTGGGCCTCCTATAAAATATATTGGGGGAAGAGTAGGGACAAGCCAATGGAACTGGAAGTAATGACTTTGGGTGACCAGAAAAGTTTTTATAGAATACTGGCAAACTAGAAGGAATAAAACTTTACATTTCTACTTTATTTTTCCCCTGAAGACTCTAAGTGGGGATAGGGAAGGGGCTAGTGTTGCTGCAAATACTACAAGGTGTTCCTAAAGTCTGCACACACAGGCAACTGACAGCAAGGTGGAATTATTGCAGTGAGTTCACTTGAATCTTGCAAAGCGCATCAACCTTTGCATCACAAATGATGGAAATCATATTGAATACGTTATTTGTTAATATTCCAATTAAATAAAAATTTCATTCATTTCATTTCTTGAAAATATGCATTTTGCCTATGTGTCTAGACTTTAGGAACACCCTGTAGAACTTCATAAACCCTGGGATGTTACTCGAGGAATTCTTTTCCACTCAGTTTCTTCTCTGATACTTTAGTGCGGATGGCAATGATCCTGGAATCTTAAATGATCTGCCACTGGCACATATGTTCTGGGAGGTCTTAGCAGGCTGCAAATACTTTAAATACAGCTTCAGAGATGGGCAGTGTATCTGACATCTGATGATGAGATTACTTAGATGAACATGAAAAGGCTCATCACCAGCAAGTTGTCCACTAGGTGATAAAATTTTGGTTTTGTTGGTTTTTGACGTGGAGGGTCTATAATCATCACCAATGGAAGGAGAGCCCACAGGGAGGAAATCAGAGATCCTTGAAGTATTGAGAAACTGATTCGCCAATATCAATGGTAATTACAAGAACGTAGGATAGGCATAGGACTTCATTGTATAGGGAACTTCTGTGTGAAGAAGTACCCTTTATCATCGTAGGCTGGCACCTTCTGTACAACTTGTAATCTTAGAGAGCTGCCTAGGGCACTGAGATGTTAAGTGACCTGCCCAGGGTCACAGGTTCAACGTGAGTCAGGGGCAAGACATGAACCCTGAGCTTTTTGGCTTTGAGGCTAGCTCTCCATCCAGACTATACTATACTGTCTCTCTAATGATAATTATTGAATCCGTGATGATGGATTTTTCTCATCTCTGGAAACTAAGGCAGCCCTTATTTTCCTGGGTCAGCCTACGATGCATCTCTAAAGAGATTTATCATTTAGTAATATGGATATAGAGGCCCTCTTGGGCAAGATAATGTTGTAGGGGAACTCTGCATCTCTGAGAAAAATGCTGAACACTCATTAGCCACTGATAAAGAATACAAAGTCTGCTGGATGTTCTGGACTAATGTTATAAGAGTAAGAGCCAGTTGCAAAGCATTTCTTCAAAAAGTGTTAATGCTGGAAATGTGATATAAATGGCAGGAATGCCCAGGGACAGAGAAAATGCAAAGGGGTTGGGGAAAAGATGTTAAGTATGGCAAGCATAAAGTTGTGTTAATGAACAAGAGGTTTCACTGTATAATCAATGGAAACGTGGCCCCCCTATGCAATCTCAGAATTTTAGAGCTGGAAGGAACCTCCTCGACCATCTAGTCCAACTCCTTTATCTTACAAAAGGGGAAACTGAGGCCCATAGAGGGGAAGAGACTTTCCTAAGTACAATAAGTCCTCACAGCTAATCAGCAAGCCTGGGGTACTTCAACCTAGGCTTTCATAACTAAAGGCAGCACGCGTTCCACTGCCCTACCAGACCCATGTTCTGAGCTTAGTCAGCACTCTTTTCTCAGATCTGCAGGTGGAGAACAGAAAGAAAAATCTATAAAGTCATTTCCTATTGCAAATCACAAACAATTTGGTTCAATTCTTACATTTGTTAATATCCTTGCTGTTAATGTGCAAATTCCATGGGGAAAGCTGACAGCCCTAGGAAAAATGGGTCCTGGTCCCCCGTCCCCCAACAGGAAATAGAGGCCATTCAATTAGAATTCTGGAAAATAAGGGATGTTGGTTGGTAGCATTTACTCAATCCATTATGCTTTTTAAATTGGTATCTTTTTTCCTAGTGCTACCTTCTTCCTAAAAAGGGAGCAGTTTTGTGTTTCTTCGGGGCTTGTCAGAGGAATGAGAAGAATATTTACACACATTGCAATGAACTGAGTTTCCAGGCTTGAAATGTAGCGAAATCACCCACCTTATAGCACACCTGGAATTCATCAGCTGGTAATTTGCATTTCCCAATGTGAAGGTGATTTCCTTAGGAGATGAGACTAGTGGAGGAAATGGGGGAATAAACCCGAGGCCCCAGGACAGCCGTTTCTACGTTATATCCTGCTTTCTTGCTTTCTTATCATGTGGTTAGTTATATTTTATTGGAAATATTGCTACAATCAGCCAATAGAACGATAAGCTTTGGTTAAGTACTTATGTTTCAGACACTGTGCTAGGTGCTAGGATACATATAAAATGAATAAGACTATTCCTACTCAAAAGGAGATTATGTTCTAATGGAGAATACAATTATATACAGATCTATCTGGAGATCTACATAGCATACACCCACCAAACACAAGATACTTAAATCCAAGGTAGTGTGGGACAGAAGGCAGTGAGTAGGTAAGGGGACCAGGAAAAGATTCAGGTGATACTTAAGCTGAATCTTAAAGGACGCCAGGGATTCTTTGAGGTGGCAGTGAGGAGGCCTTTCATTCCAAGAACGTGTGAAGTGACAGCCAGTCCAATTGGCACTTCTAAAGAGAAGGCCAGTGTGGCCAGATCCCCAAGTGTGGGAGAAACAGGAGTGTCCAATAAGGCTGGAAATATTAGTTGTGATCAAGCTGTGGATAGTGCTAAAAATGAAACAGAGAAGATTGTATTTTATCTTAGAGATAATAGGGAACCACTGTATTTTACCCAGTAGAGGAGTGTCATGGTCAGATCTAGGCTTAATGAAAATCACTTTTGCAGCAAGTGGTATGAGTAGGGAACTGGAGGCAGGGAGCTCCCTGGGGCAGACAACTTACCTAGCTACTTTAAGTAGATTTGTTCTAGATGGAAATATTTTGTAGTTATACCTCCCTTGGAAGTGAGATGAATACAACTTCCAGGTTTTTCAAAATATCATGGAAGAGAAAGGAAAATCAACTTGCTTCGGTGCAATAATGGAGTGTCAGAGCATCTAGAGGACTAGAAAGTGGAAAGCCTCTATCTTCAGAATCTCCTCATTCACAATGGCACACATGTATGTGTTCATAGGCCTGCATCCGTATCACAACGCAAAGAGATGCAGGCTGACCGAATGGCCTGCTTCTGCTTTGTGACGAGTGAAATCCCTCCTTCTAATGCTGGAGGGTGAATAAATGGGGAAAACCTAAGAGTCAGGATCCTAGAGCAGAAAGAGTACTAGATATCTCCTGTTTATTACTTATGTGATCTTGGGCAACTAACTTCTTTATAGGCCTTAGTTTCCTCCCAAAGGGGATTAGACAAGATTATTACTAAGGTCCTTTCCAAGTGTATATCCTATGAGCTTATAAATCCATTAAAGATGGGTTAATAAAAAGAATGGAAGATAACAGATTTCATCAATTCCATGGGGAACACAACGAGAAAGTCCTGAGGATGGCATTTCAGAGAATAGGCTACTTATCAGGAACAGAATCACTACTTGTCTAACCCCAAAGAGCAGAGCCTCCCATTAGGGATTACTAGTGCCCTATGCCAATAACATCTCAGCTGCTGGAGTGATTTCTCCCACAAAGTAAGTTGGAATTTCACAAATCTGGCTTGCAGTTCATACCAGGAATGAAGGCTGAGCACACATTTCCCATGTGAATAGCTCTAATGAAGGCAGAAGGCCTTGCTTAAAATACCTGAAAATCAACGTGTAAACAGAAGCACAATTCACATTAGCATTCCTATATATGCTTGGTCAGTTGGTCAACAAACATTCATTAAACACTTACTATGTGCCAGGCACTGTGCTAAGTACTGGGGATACAAAAAAAGGCAAAAGACAAAAACGTGGTCCCTGACCTCAAGGAGCTCACATTCTTATCATATTTGAGACAACATGCAAACAATGTTTATATGAAATATGTAAAGAGTAGATGAAAGGTAAACTTCAAGAGAAGACACCTGCAGAGCAGGCAACCAGGTAAGGCCTCCTGTGGAAAGTGAATTTGTTTTTTCGTTTTTGCTTTTTTCAAGACAGAATCTCTATCTCTCTTAGGCTGTGAGCGCAGAAAGCACTCTAAGTGCCAATCCTGGTGCTGTTCGGCAGGCAAACTTCAACCTCCTCCATTTCCAACCTGGGCTGTCCACATCTCCTTAGGCAACCTGGTAGCCCTCCTCCCATGACTTAGTGCAAACAGTGGATAGGCTTTAGCCACTGCAGCTCACAACTCCTGAGTTTAAGTAATTCACCAGCCTCAACCTTCCCAGGGGCAGGGAATATGGTTGTGTGCCATCCCGACTGGCTACCAGAAGGTGGGATTTGATTTGAATGTTGAAAGAAGCCAGGAGGTAGAGGTGAGGAGGGAGAAAGTTCCAGGAATAGGGAATACCAGTGAAAAAGCATAATGTCAGAATATGGAGTATCTGGTGTGAGGAACATAAACTAGTCATTTATATGACAATACATTTCATCTAGCCAGTTTGACCACAGCCTCCTCCAAGGCAGAGGCTGCAGCTTCTGTTTCCTTTGTAGCCTCTCACAGAGTCTGGGATGGGGCTCTGTCCACACATCAGGCACTCTATAAATGCTTGATGGTGACTGGCTGGGATCACCAAAGGTGGCTGTAAACTCCTCAGCATCTTGTGCAGCTGCCAAAAATTGAGGCCTAAGGCAAAATGGCCCGTTTCCTATTAATATAGTTGCAGCCTTGTCAGCAATGCCTTCCAATGGAAACCTGGTTCCGTCCATAGCCGGAGTGCTAGCGAGATGAATTTATGGTTTGGAGAGGCTTGCTGCTGCTGCTTCTTTTTCCAAGTTTGGTTCTGACAGGAATGGAGATTCAAGATTTTTTTTAAATGTTACAGAATTCATGGGGGCTTCTGAGCCTGCTAGGAGGCTTCTTACAGATATTTGGTTTGAAGATGCCCCATTCAGCCTTGGGAATGAAGGAACATTTTAAGCCTTCAGAACAATGGCCCAGCTCCAGAATTGCAGAGGGTGTCTCAAAAGAGGGCTGGCAAAGCACCTTGATCCTGAGGCACCATCCATGAGATCTGCTGGTTGGTGTCAGCACTGTGTGTGGCTTAAATGGCAAGAGCAGTAACATGACCATTCTCTAGTTTGGCATGCAAAGATGAACAGTCTTTATATAATGTGTCTATGTAAATAAGGGGCCAATGAGGCTGCTAGAAAAAAGGCAAATGAATTGGTGTTGTGTAGTGGATAGGGCACAGGATTTGGAGGCAGGAAGAGCTGAATTCAAATCCTGCTTCAGGGCTTTGCAAGCTATATGACCCTGAGCAAGTCACTTAGCCTCTCTTTGCCTCAGTTTCCTCATATGTAAAATGAGGGGCTTGGACGCAATTGCTTCTAGAGTCCTTTCCAGCTCTAAACATACGATCCTATGATATCTCAGATCTTGTAGCCTAAATCCATCCCTGGAACTAGACATTTAAACAAAGCAAATTCAATGATCTGAGACAGTTATCACTGCAAGACAAAAAAAATCAATAAGTCGCACAATATTATTAGGCTAGTACTGAGTTAAAGTTGTTAAGGGTGGATTCTGATTCTGCTAGCTAGGTAAACGAAGCCTCCTCATTAACTGTGCTCAATGACACCCATTAGACATGAAAATTATCAAAGACTCTTAGGCTAACCCGGGGTGGGGAGCCTGTGGCCTTGAGAGTGGCCTGAAGGCTGTAGGTTCCCCACCCCTGGTCTAACGCCATCATTTTTCAGAGGAAGAACCTGAGGCCTAGAGAAGGGAACAGACTTTCCCAAAGTCACACAGGCATTAAGTAACAAAGGTAGGATTTGAATTTTGTCACCAAATTCCTTGCTAGTTTGGTAGATGATGGAGTCAGGGTCTTAAAAAAATTGGCAGAGGCACAAACAATGGGCCCAATCAATTTAGGTTAAATTTAGGGGGAAGAGAATAAGCATTTATTATACGTTTACCATGTGTGAGACACTGTGCTAAGCAGTTTACCAATATTACCTAAGTTGGCCCCCAGAACAACTCTGGGAGGTAGGTGCTATCATCATTCCCATTTTCCAGGTGAGGAAATTGAAGCAGATAGAGGTGAAGGCCCTTAATATCATATTTTAGGAATATAAGTTGGACCCTGCAGAAGAGAAGTCTCAGGGACTTTACAAAGGAGGAGACATTTGACCTGCTGTGTTTGGTTCTAGAGGGCAGAACTAGGAGCAACTGATAGAAGTTGTTCGATGAAAATAGGAGCTTAGGAAAACCTTCTGTGTCCCAAAGTGGAAGAAGATAGGGAGATGGGGATGGAGGTCTTCAAGGAGAGGCTGGCCAACTTTCTTGGGCATATTGTAGATGGTATTCCTGTTCAGATCTAGGTTAGAGTAGAGGGCCCTTGAGGTCCCTTCCAGATACTTGCTGACAATAGCAAAGAGCCCAGGCGGGCTTTCAGTGCACAACACTTGACATCACAATAGCTGTCCCTGGTGCTCTGCCTCTGATCCTGGGTTGTTAAGACAGCAGTGGTTTTCCCACTCAGCTTTCCTCAATTCTCCACAGCCTGTTTATGATGTTCATCTTTCTTTATGCAGTTGCATTTCACAAACTGTTCATAAGTTTCCTTCCTGCAGAGATTTTGAAGGAAGCGATCAGTGGAGAACAAAGCAGGGCTAATTAGCTTGGAGCCTGCCTGTCTGATGGGGGCCAGAGGAAAAGTAAAAGAGGAGAAATCAATGTAAGGCATTCTGTCTCCACAAAACATGTAAGAAACTGGTGAGATCTTAGCTGCCCAAATCAGGGATGGCCAACGTTCAAAGACAGGTGTAAGCATGAAATACAGATTGACTGCAATATGGAGACTGGGGATGGTATGTTGGTTCATTACTGGAGCAGCCTTCAGGGTTATATAAATACCATTAAATTCACTGCCCTGGCCAATGAACAGAGACAACTTTCAAAATCCATTTGGAGAGTCCCAAGAATAATTCCTCATGCTCAAGATGCGAACTCTATAAATAAAAGGTAAATGAAAAGCTGGAGTAAACAGCAGTAAAAGGAAGGGATTTGAAGACAGAAAGAGGGGGCTAGTCTCACAGTCTCTAAACTTTTCTGATTGCCTACCTCATCAGTAAAACATATTTTTGGGCATGTACACCAAAGATATGTCTATTCCACTTATTTATGTTTTATCTATGTACTACCGTACAAATAATTATGTACATGTTAAAACTTGGACAAAATAGAAAATTCCCCAGTGGCATCTGCAGAGCTTGGTTTCTGGGTATTACTGGGTAATAACTGCTCTAAAGGCCTTGGCCTGGCTCAGAAGTGTGGAGTTTGGGAACTTGGAAGTTAAGGTAGGGAGGTGGGGTAGAGAACTTGGGAGGGGGCAAGGGTATGAGCAGTTGTGTTGAGTCAAGTCCCACAACTGGCTATTACAGGGAAGGTGAGATGCAACCATTTTCTCAACCTTGGATTCATTGATCACATATCCCTTGGAGTGAGAGCACAATCTCTTGGGGGTAGGGCCGTGGTCCCCCAGGGAACTCTGGCTTGCACTTTGGAGACTACTAGTCTGGCCAATCAGTCAACAAGTATTGCCAGGTACCTGTTAGATGCTGAGCATGTGACAATAGTGAAAAAGTCAATTTAAAAAAAATCCCTGGTTTCTAAGTAAAAAATCATAACACACAATATTATTTTGATTCTTAATTCTGTGACATAGGCGCTGTTCATAGGCTCCTTATCCTTATTTTACATATGAAAAAAATGGAAGCTCCAAAGTTAAATGATTTTGCCTCAGGTCAAAATAAGAATTAGAAGCCCAAGTTTTCTGGTTCAAAGGCCAATACTCTATCCACTTTGCTAGAAAAGACCTGGGTCTGAATCCAGTTTTAACATTTGCTGTCAGTGTGACTTAGGACAAGTTGACCCCTTTGAGGTATAGTTTCTTCATCTAGAACCCTAGAAAATAGAACAGAGCAGTAGAAACAATACTAGTCTTGAAGATGAAGGGACTGAGCTCTGCTTCTGAGTAGCTGTGTGAACCTGGTCTTGTTACTCCACATCTGTGCCTTAATTTTCTCCTATGTAAAATAAGGGTGGGCAGACTAGAATAGGCAAGAGTTCTGAACCGTTTTGTGTCATGGAACCTTTTGGCAATCTGGAGAAGCCTACGGACCCTTCTCAGAATCACATTTTTAAATGCACAAAATAAAATATATAGGACTATAAAGGAAATCAATTATATTGGAAACATAGTTGTAAAAAAAAGTCCATGGACCCCAGGTCAAGATTCCCTGACAGAGAATCTCAAAGGTCCTTTTCAGCTCTGATAGTCAATAGTGACCCCTATGAATCTCTGAAAAGTAAATAAGAAGAAACAAGCTGAGCAAGACATATTTGGCATAGAATAAAACTCTAAGTAAGTCAATGGAATTGAATATGTATAAGAATTGCAATTAATGAATTGTGCAATTGAATATTAAAGGGTGAGAGCAAAGCGTAATCAATTCCTCCATCCTTGGAGATAAAAAGGTAACATGAAAAAAAAAATAAAATGACTTGTTGAACCCAGAAAAAAATAAAACGACCTGTTGAACCTGGGATGCAAAGAACAGTTTTTTGTATGCTGAGGAGCACCCCATTATGGCTCAAATAAGAATTCTAGGCTGAGATCTAAACGAGCTAGCAGCCACTTTCATTTAGGATCTGTTTGAGCATTCTCTCTCAGCTGTAGGTCCCATTTGCCCCAGAGGTGTTTTCCACACTGTATTGGCTATCGCTTGGAAGGAGGGCACCATGGGAAGGTAACCAGGGCAATCATGTTGATCACTAAAGGATATATAAAGAAACATAAGACATGGCCATTGTATTTGACATGCATTTAGATGAGGACGTAAGACACAGAGACATGTAAAACCAACTAATACTTCAAGGCAACGTAAGCTGTGTGGGAAGGGTGATATAACTATTCGATGCTATAGGAATCACAGGTAGGAGGAAGAGAGCACTTTGATCTAGGGTGGTCAGGAAAAGCTAACTGGAGGAAAAAATGAGTTAGGTTTCCAAGGATGGAAATCATTCTAAATAGAGAATGGAGAAGGGTATCCCAGGTAGTAGGAACAGTTTGAAGGAAGAAGTTCTGGATGAATCGATACAGAGAGAAACAGAATCAGAAGAAAAATATGCACAGAAACAATACCTGTGTGGATGAAAAGTTCACTGAAAAAGAAATAAACTTTGAGTTACTTAAAAGTCAATAATGGTTCCAGAAAACAGATAATGAAACACACCACCCAGAAGATGTGAGGAAGGTGAAGGACAGAATGGTATCAGTATTGTCAGAGCTGGTCTCTGTTTTTCCTTTTTATTTCTTATAAATAGGTTTTATTCCATAGTCAGGAAAGACATGCATCTAGAATTGACTGAGACAAAACACATCAATAAAAGTTTCTTTTTTTAAAAAAAGAGAGAACCAGAGGCAGTGGGTTCAAGGCGAGTTTTAGTGATACCAAATGGGCCAGCTGAACGTACATGTTGGGAAAAAATAGGAGAGAAGGCTTGAGAGGTGTCGAGATTAGCTTGGGGAGAGGCTTGACAGGGAAAAATCTTTAAGCTTTTTTCATTAGGGAGAACCAAGTTTTTTAGAAGGATTGTGAGGTGGTCAAAGTAACATCTTAGGAAAATTCATCTGGTGATGGATATTGGACAGGATGGATTGAATGAAAGAGATGCTACTGGGGTGGGGGTGGGGGATAGATATGAGCCAAGGGCAGCAATTCAAATGTGAAGCGATAAGGATTTGAACTGGGATGTTAGCAGTGGGAACAGATAGGAAGGCAGATATGATAGATATTTGGACAAAAGAACTCACAGGACTTGATGACTAGATATGGGGGAGGTGGGAATGGAGGGAGAAAGATAAGTCAAAGATGACACTAAAGTTTCCAACTAGAGTGAGTGGGAGAAGGATGGGATCATTAATAATAATGGAGATGATTCATATTTAAATAAGGCTTTAAGGTTTACAATTTGCTTTCCACATTACGATTCTGTGATAATAGAAACAAGAAAATCAGGATGGGAAAGCCATTTGGGAGTGATTATTCCAGTTTTAGACATACTGAGTTTGATGTGACAGCACCATATATAGACGAAGATATTCACCAAGCTGTTGGAGACATACTTAGGCCTGGATTTTGGGAGAAAAGTCATGCCTGGAGACAGAGATTTGGGAGACATCTGTGCTCAGATCACAGTTAAAATAGTGAGTGTGAATGAGGACCAAGGAAAAGAGGTGTTATTTCTTTCAGCTAAGAGCATCACAGTACACAATAATACAGAGGTCAAGGGGCATGAGAACTGAGAAAAGGCCATTGCCTTTGGACATTCAGGGTTGCTGGTGATTTCTTAGTGATTGTGTCAGTAGTTGGTTCCGTGTCCATAAAGAAGTAGAGGCGATGTTTGTAGACCACTTGGTTGAGAAGTTTTGTGGGGAAAGGAAAGAAATAATATTGTAATAATAGTATACAGTAGGGTCAAAGTGAATGTTTTTGTTTGTTTGCTTGTTTGTTTATTTGTCTTGTTTGCCGAGCTAGGGGAGACTGAACGTTTTTCAAGAGGGAGGGCAAGGATGTAGACCAGGGGTTCTTAGCCTTCTTTGTGTCCTGGATCCCTTTAGCACCCTGATGAAGCTTATGGATTCCTTCTTAGGATGTATATTGCCTATATTCATCACTGAAGGAAATGCTAAATTTCAGTTAGGGGTTAATGAAAATAGAGATATAGTGTTTTGTCTCTTCTAAGTTCACAGACACCTTCCCCCTAACAAATCTAGCCATATCCATGTGGATGTGTGGATCCAAAGTTAAGAACCCCTTATCTATAGTATCTAGAGAGATGGAGGCGGGGTAAGGCTTCAGGTCATTGGAGTCAAGAAGACCTCTGTTCTAATCATATTTCACACACTAGGAATGTGAGTCAGGGCAAATCCCTTAATCTCTCTGAACCTCAGAGGGGACCATAAAGCACCTACCTCACAGCATAATTGTATCATATATTGTGTAAAATCACAAAGCGTTATTAACAGGGGATGCCCTCATTAGGCCAAGAGAACTTGGCTGTACACTGGGCAAAAAGTACATTTCAGTCCCTTCTTTTTTTAATTTTATTTTTAAAATTTATTTATTTGATCTATTTAATATATTTAGTTTTCAGCATTGATTTTCACAAGAGTTTGAATTACGAATTTTCTCCCCATTTCTACCCTCCCGCCCACTCCAAGATGGCATATATTCTGGTTGCCTCCTTCCCCAGTCAGCCCTCCCTTCTGTCACCCCATTTCAGTCCCTTCTCGCTTTCCATGCTTGCAAGCCAAAGATACAAGCAAGGAAAAAACACCTGAATCCTTATGAGGAGTATGATTTTATGTTTATCTCTCCTATGGCCCCCAGTATAGGAATCTGCCCACAGTAAGAACTGAGTAAGTGTTAGTGAATGGCTGAATACAAAGGGCAAAGGGGAGTCAGATGATAAATTTCTTTTAAGTTCTGGGCAAGTAAATTAATACTCATTTTTAGGTCTGGTGAAAATCAATTTACAGCAATGAAAGGTCACACCTGTGACCTTGGCTTCATTAGCATCCTTCTGCAATGGAGCTCAACTGCCAGAGACGTTAATACACACTCCCTCTGACCTTGGGGAAATGAGCGTCTAACTGTTGGTATCCTAAGTGGGTATACAATCTTCCCAAGGGTCAGGCAATCATTTTCAGTACTCTGGAGAACAGAGAAGCAGCCAACAGAGGGATGGAGAGCAGCCTTGGAGCCAGGAAAAACTGCGTTCACGTCCTGCTTCAAACACATATTGGCTGTGTGGCCCTTGGTAAGTCACTTGATCTCTCAGTGTCCCAAGTAATTCTCTTGTACTATAAGTTGTAGAATTGGTGCCTACTTGTGCTGGTAGAGGGAATTTTCTCACCGGGAGTTCTCTATACCCTTGAAATCATAGGTCAGATTAAACAACAACAATAAACTTTAGAAAATGCAGTGGAAAGAACACTAGATAGAGGATCAAGGGACTTGATATTAATAACCTATGTGACCTTGGTCAAGTCCTACCCCTTCTTTGGACCTCCAATTTAATTCACCACACCTAAACAACCATTTATTAAGTGTATACTATATGTAAGGTATTACTAGGTGCTAGGATAGGGATAGTGACTGGACTTGTGATTCCATTGGTGTGGGGTCAACTGAGTGATGATATTCCTTCTACCAATGTAGGTAAGCATCTTAACTTCAACTTAGAGTTAGAGCAAAGGTTCTTAACCTAGGGTTCCTGGACCCAAAAATGTCCCCTGACAGAGTTCAGGAAGTCCATGAACTTCAGGCATCTGGGTGGCTGGAATACTATTTTTTTAATTTTTAAAAACATTTTTATTTATAGTTTTGACTTCTAAATTCTACCCCTCCTTCCCTCCCTCCCCTTGCCTTTCCCTGAGATGGTAAGCAATCAGATATAGGTTATATGTGAAATTATGTAAAACATTTCCATATTAGTCATTTTGTACAAGAAGACTCAAAAGAAAAGAAAGAAAGAAAGTGAAAAATAGCATGCTTCAGTATGATTTCAATAAATATCAGTTCTTTCTCTGGAGGCAGATAGCATCCTTTGCCATTAGTCCTTTGGGATTGTCTTACATCATTGTATTGCTGGGAATAGCTAGGTCATTCACAATTCTTCATCATACACTATTGCTTTTACTATGTACAATACCCTCCTGGTTCTGTTCACCTCACTATGCATCAGTTCATGTAAATCATTCCAGGTTTTTCTGAAAGCATCCTGCTTGTCATTTCTTACAGCACAATAATATTCCATTACAATTGCACACCACAGTTTGTTTAGCCATTCCCCAATTGATAGGCATCCCTTTAATTTCCAATTCTCTGCTGCCACAAAAAGAGCTGCTATAGATATTTTTGTACAAATACATCCTTTTCCTTTTTGGGGGATGTCTTTGGAATATAGACTAGCAGTGGTATTGCTGAATCAAAGGACATGCACAGCTTTATAGCCCTTTGGGCATAGTTGCAAATTGCTCTCCAAAATGGTTGGATCAGTTCACAACTCCACCAACAGTGTATTAGTGTCCCAGTTTTCCCACATTGCTCCAACATTCAACATTTCCCTTTTTTGTCATGTTAGCCACTGATAGTTATGAGGTGGTACATCAGAGTTGTTTTAATTTGCATTTCTCTGATCAATAGTGATTTAGAGCATTTTTACATATAACTACAGAAAGCTTTGATTTCTTTGTCTTAAATTGCCTTTTTATATCCTTTGACCATTTATCAATTTGACTCAGTTCTCTATATATTTGAGAAATGAGGCTTTTATCAGAGATACTTGTTGCAAATCCTCCTCCCCCTCCCTGTTTTCTGCTTTTCTTATAATTTTGGATGCATTGGTTTTGTTTGTGAAAAAACTTTTTAATTTTATATAATCAAAATTATCTATTTCATATTTTGTAATCCTCTCTATATCTTCTTTGGTCCTAAATTCTTCCCTTATCCATAAATAAATCTGATAGATAAACTATTCCATGCTCTCTTAATTTGCTTATGATATTACCTTTTATGTGTAAATCATGTACCCATTTTGACCTCATCCTGGTATATGGTGTGAGACGCTGGTCTATACCTAGTTTCTACCATGCTATTTTCCAGTTTTCCCAGGATTTTTTGTCAAATAATGAGGTTTTGTTCCAAAAGCTTGGATATACTAGAATACTATGGTCATTTACTATAATTTAATCTGTACCTAATCTATTCCACTGATCCACTGCTCTATTTCTTAGCCAATACCAGATTATTTTTAAATTTTTTTTCATATTGTTTTGATACTTACCACTTTATAGTACAGTTTGAGATCTGGCATAGCTAGACCATCCTCTTTTGCACTTTTTTCCCCATTGATTCCCTGGATATCCTTGAGCTTTTATTCTTCCAGATGAATTTTATTATTTTTTTAGCTCTATAAAATAGTTTTTTATAGTTTGATTGGTATGGTGCTGAATAAATAGATTAATTTAGGTAGAACTGTTATTTTATTGTATTGGCTTGGCCTACCAATGAGTAACTAATCTTTTTCCAATTGTTTAGATCTGACTTTATTTGTGTGAAAAGTGTTTTAGAGTTGTGTTAATATAGTTCCTGGGTTTATCTTGGCAGGAAGACTCCCAAGTATTCTATACTGTCTACAGTTATTTTCAATGGAATTTCTCTTTCTATCTCTTGCTGCTGGACCTTGTTTGTAATATATAGAAATGGTAATGATTTATATGGGTTTGTTGTGTATCCTGTTAAAGTTGTTCATAATTTCAAGTACTTTTTAGTTGATCCTCTAGGATTTTCTAAGTATGACATCATATCATTTGCAAAGCATGATAGTTTTGTTTCTTCACTGCCTATTCTAATTCCTTTAATTTCTTTTTCTTCTCATTGCTATGGCTAACATTTCTAGCACAATATTAAATAACAGAGGTGATGATGGCTATCCTTGCTTCACCCTTGATTGTACTGGGAAGACTTCCAGCTTATCCCCATTACAGATAATGCTTGCTGATGGTTTTTTTTTTAAATTTAAATGCAATTTATTTATTTAACATATTTGGTTTTCAGCATTGATTTTCATAACATTTTGAATTACAAATTTTCTCCCCATTTCTACCCTCCCCCCCACTCCAAGATGGCTTATATTCTGGTTGCCCTGTTCCCCAGTCAGCCCTCCCCTCTCATCCCCTTTTCCCTTCCTTTCTTGTAGGGCAAGATAAATTTCTACGCCCCATTGCCTGTGTATCTTATTTTTTAGTTGCATACAAAAACTTTTTTTTGTTTTTGAACATCTGATTTTAAAACTTTGAGTTCCAAATTCTCTTCCCTCTTCCCCTCCCACCCACCCTCCCTAAGAAGTTGAGCAATTCAACCTAGGCCACACATGTATTATTATGTATAACCCTTCCACCATACTCATGTTGTGAAAGGCTAACTACATTTTGCTCCTTCCCAACCCATCCCGCTTTATTGAATTTTCTCCCTTGACCCTGTCCCCTTTCCAAAGTGTTTGTTTTGATTACCTCCACCCCCATCTGCCCTCCCCTCCATCATCCCCCCGCCTTTTATTTTTTTTTATCTTCCTCCCTCTTCTTTCCTGTGGGGTAAGATACCCAACTGAGTATGTATGGTATTCCCCCTCAGGCCAAATCTGATGAGAGCAAGGTTCACTCATTCCCCCCTCACCTGCCCTCTCCCCTCCTCCCATAGAACTGCTTCCTCTTGCCATCTTTATGCGAGATAATCCACCCCATTCTATCTCTCCCTATCTCCCTCTCTCAGTATGTTACTCTCTCATCCCTTAATTTCATTTTATTTCTTTTAGATATCTTCCCTTCATCTTCAACTCACCCTGTGTCTGCTCTCTCTCTTTTACATATATATATATATATATATATATATATATAAACACATATATATATATACACATACATACACATACATACATATACACATAGATACATACATACATACACATTCACTTATATATATACATAAACATATATATATATATATATGTACATATACATATATATATATATATATATATATATATATATGCATATTCCCTTCAACTACCCTAATACTGAGGTCTCATGAATCATACACATCATCTTTCCATGTAGGAATGTAAACAAAACAGTTCAACTTTAGTAAGTCCCTTGCAATTTCCGTTTCTTGATTACCTTTTCATGCTTCTCTTGATTCTTGTGTTTGAAAGTCAAATTTCCTATTCAGTTCTGGTCTTTTCACTGAGAAAGCTTGAAAGTCCTCTATTTTATTGAAACTCCATATTTTGCCTTGGAACATGATACTCAGTTTTGCTGGGTAGGTGATTCTAGGTTTTAATCCTAGCTCCATTGACCTCCGGAATATCGCATTCCAAGCCCTTCGATCTCTTAATGTAGAAGCTGCCAGATCTTGGGTTATTCTGATTGGGTTTCCACAATACTCAAATTGTTTCTTTCTGGCTGCTTGCAGTATTTTCTCCTTGATCTGGGAGCTCTGGAATTTGGCGACAATATTCCTAGGAGATTTCTTTTTGGGATCTATTTGAGGAGGCGATCGATGGATTCTTTCAGTTTCTATTTTGCCCTGTGGCTCTAGAATATCAGGGCAGTTCTCCTTGATAATTTCCTGAAAGATGGCATCTAAGCTCTTTTTTTGATCATGGCTTTCAGATAGTCCAATAATTTTTAAATTATCTCTCCTGGATCTATTTTCCAGGTCAGTGGTTTTTCCAAGGAGATATTTCACATTGTCTTCCATTTTTTCATTCCTCTGGTTCTGTTTTATAATATCCTGATTTCTCATAAAGTCACTAGCTTCCACTTGCTCCAATCTAATTTTTAAAGTAGTATTTTCTTCAGTGGTCTTTTGGACCTCCTTTTCCATTTGGCTAATTCTGCCTTTCAAGGCATTCTTCTCCTCATTGGCTTTTTGGAGCTCTTTTGCCATTTGAGTTAGTCTGTTTTTTAAGGTGTTGTTTTCTTCAGTGTATTTTTCAGTATTTTTTTGGGTCTCCTTTAGCAAGTCATTGACTTGTTTTTCATGGTTTTCTCACATCCTTGTCATTTCTCTTCCCAATTTTTCCTCTACTTCTCTAACTTGCTTTTCCAAATCCTTTTTGAGTTCTTCTATGGCCTGGGGCCAGTTCATGTTTTTCTTGGAGGCTTTGGTTGTAGGCTCTATGACTTTGTTGTCTTCTTTAGGCTGTATGTTTTGGTCTTCTTTGTCACCAAAGAAAGAATCCAAAGTCTGAGACTGAATCTGGGCACGTTTTCGCTGCCTGGCCATATTCCCAACCAACTAACTTGACCCTTGAGTTTTTCAGTGGGGGTATGACTGCTTGTAGACTAACGAGTTCTATGTTCTACGTTTGGGGGGGAGGTGCCAGCTCTGTCAGAGCCGCACTCCTCCTTCCCCAAGGACCCCCAGTCCAGGCTGGACTTAGATCTTCAGCAGGCTGTTGCAATCCTGCTCTGATCCGCCACTTAATTCCTCCCACCAGGTCGGCCTGGAGCCGGAAGTAACAACAGCTGTAGCTGCCCCACCTCCGCTGCCCCCGGGGCTGGAAGCCGAACCGTGAACTCCTTCCACTCCCGCAGCTTTTCCCACTAACCTTCTCCGCAGTCTTTGGTGTTTGTGGGTCGAGGGGTCTGGTAACCGCCGCAGCTCACATATTCAGGGCGCTGGGGCCCCCTCTGCCCGGCTTCTGGTCTGGATCATCCACGCCGCTCAGGCTGGGCTCTGCTCCACTCTGTTTCCAGCTCCCAGCTCCGTGTGGAATAGACCTCACCCAGAGACCATCCAGGCTGTCCTGGGCTGGAGCCCTGCTTCCCTCTGCTGTTCTGTGGGTTCTGCCGTTCTAGAATTGGTTCAGAGCCATTTTTATAGGTTTTTGGAGGGACTCGGGTACGGAGCTCACTCTAGTCCATGCTTACCAGCTGCCATCTTGGCTCTTGCTGATGGTTTTAGATAAATATTACTTATCATTTTAAGGTAAACTTCATTTATTCCTATGCTCTCTAGTGTTTTTTAATAAGAATGGATGCTGCATTTTGTCAAAGGCTTTTTTCTGCATCTACTGAAATAATCATATTATTTTTGTTGGTCTTGTTATAGATATAGTCAACTGTGCTAATTGTTTTCCTAATATTGGACCAACCCTGCATTCCTGATATAAATCCTACCTTGTCATAGTGTATGATACTTGTGACATATTACTGTAATCTCTTTGCTAGCATTTTATTTAAAATTCTTGCATCAATGTTTATTAGGGAAATTGGTCTATAATTTTCTTTCTCTATTTTGGCTCTTCCTGGTTTGGGTATCAGAACCATATGTGTATAGTAAAAAAATGGTAGGACTCCTTCTTTGCCTATTTTTCCAAATAGTTTATATAGTATTAGGATTAATTGCTCTTTAAGTGTTTGGTAGAATTCCTTTGTGAATCCATCTGGTCCTGGGGATTTTTTCTTAGGAAGTTCATTGATGGCTTGTTCAACTTCTTTTTCTAGGATTGGCTTATTTAAGTATTTTATTTCTTCTTATGTTAATCTGGGTAATTTATGTTTTTGTAGCTATTCATCCATCTCATTTAGACTGTTAAATTTATTGGCATATAATTGGGCAAAATAGCTCCTAACCACTGTCTTAATTTCCTCTTCACTGGTGGGGAATTCACTCCTTTCATTTTTGATACTACTAATTTGGTTTTCTTCTTTCCTTTTCATAAAAAATTAACCAATTATTTATCTATTTTATTTTTAAAAAATAAAACCAGCTTCTAATTTTATTAGCTCAATGTTTCTTATTTCAATTTTATTACTCTCTCCTTTGATTTCCAGTGTTTCCAATTTTGTGTTTAATTGGGGATTTTTAATTTGTTTTTTCTAGCCTTTTTAGTTGCATGCTCAATTCGTTGATCTTCTTTATCTCTATTTTACTGATATAAGCTATTAGAGATATAAATTTTCCCCTAAGTGCCACTTTGGCTGCATCCCATAAATTTTGGTATGTTGTTTCAGTGTTGGCATTTCCTTTAATGAAATTATTCATTGTTTCTGTGATTTGTTCTTTAACCGACTTGTTTTTTAGGATTAGATTATTTAATTCCCAATTAATTTTAATCTCTCTTTCAATCATCCATTATTGAATGTAATTTTTACTGCATTATGATCTGAAAAGGATGTATTTACCATTTCTGCTTTTCTGCATTTGGGCGTGAGGTTTTTATGTCCTAAGATATGGTCAATTTTTGTGTAGGTGCCATACACTGCTGAGAAAAAAAAAGGTATATTCCTTTCTATTTCCATTCAGTTTTCTCCAGAGGTCTATCATATCTAACTTTTCCAGAATTTTATTCACCTCCCTAACTTCTTTCTTGTTTACTTTTTGGTTAGATTTATCTAATTCTAAGAGGGGAAAGCTAAGGTCTCTAAGTAGTATAATTATCTTTTTCCTCCTGTAACCCATTCAACTTCTTCAAAAATTTAGATGTCATATCATTTGGTGCATATATGTTTAATATTGGTATGACTTCATTGTCTATGGTACCTTTAAGCAAGATATAGCATACTTCTTTGTCTCTTTTAATTAGATCTATTTTTGTTTTTGCTTTGTCTGAAATCACGATTTTTACCCCTACTTTCTCTGCTTTAGCTGACTCATAATAGATTCTGATCGAGCCCCTTTCCTTTGACGTGTGTATCTCTCTGCTTCAAATGTGTTTCTTGTGAATGATATATTGTAGCATTTTGCTTTTAAATCCACTATGCTATCTGCTTTTGTTTTAGGGGTGAGTTTATCCCATTCATATTTATAATTATGGTAACTGTGTATTTCTCCATGCTATTTTTTGCTTGTTTATCCCCCCCTCTTTTTTAACCCCCACACTTTCCCTCCTCACAAGTGTCTTACTTTTGATCACCGCCTTCCCCAATATACCCTCCCTTTTATCAATCCTCTCTTCTATTATCCTCATCCCTTTTTAGTTCCTCATAGGGTAAGATAGATTTCTATAACCAACTGAGTGTGTATGTTATTCCCTCTTTGAGCCAATTTTGATGAGAGTAATGTCTGAGCTTTGTCCGCCACCCCTATCCCCATCTTCCCCTCCATTATAATAGCTTTTTCATGCCTCTTTTATGTGGGATTATTTAAACAATTCAGTGTTCCCCCTCCTTCTTCTTCCAATGCAATTTTCTTTCTCACCCTTTTATTTTTTTGGGGGGGATATCATCTCATCAGAGTCATCTTATATCCACACCCTTTGTCTACAAATATTCCTTCTAATTACTCTTTTAGTAATAAAGTTAAAAATTACAACTATTATCTTGACATATTGAACTATAAACAGCCAGACTTCTTGTGCCAAGACGGAGGAGAGAGGAAGGAATCCTCTGAAGCACTCCCAAATTCCCCCACGAACAACTAGAAAACCACCTCAGAATTGGTCTAGGAGCAGGGAAGGAGTTTACCAGCCCAGCAAGAAAGGGCTGTCTCACTGGGGTGGGAGGAGAATGAGGTCCAAGAGAAAAAGCAATAACCAGCTTCACAGCAGGGGACCTGCAGGAAAGCTCACTTGCCTAGGGGTTTGCTGGTTTGCAGGAGGGCAGGGCCTCACTGGTGGATTGCCCCAGGCTTGGAGCTTTGCTGTAGGTCCCCTGCTGTGAGGCTGGCTACTGCTGCTGCTCTTGGACCTCACTCCCCTCCCACCCCAGTGAGACAGACCTTTCCTGCTGGGCTGGTAAGCTCCTTCCCTGCTTCTAGACCAATTCTGAGGAGGTTTTCTAGTTGTTTGGAGGGGAACTTGGGAGGGCTTCAGAGTGTTCCTTCCTCACTCTGCCATCTTGGCACCAGAAGTCCAGCAGTAATACTTAGAGCCAGGATGTGGAGTCAGGGAGGCATGCATTTCAAATCCGGCCTCATATATTAGTTGTTTTACTTTGGCTAGTCACTTAAGTTCCCTCAGCCTTAGTTTCCTCACATGTAAAATCAGGATCATCATATCACCTACACAGTAGGGTTGTAGGGAGAATCAAGAGAAGTAACACATAGAAAGCAGTTTGTGAACATTAAAGTGCTGTGTAAGTGCTAACTATCTAGATAACTAACTAGTAACAGTAGCCTGCAGCAGTGGTGGTAGTGGTGGTGGTAGTGGTGGTGGTAGTAGTGGTAATAGTAATAGTAGTAGTAGTATGGGAGAAAATCACATCTTAATCTTTGCTAACCTCGAATTGAAATATAGCATTGCCTTCAATTACCTTATTCTGAGAAGGGGATCATAGGATTTACCAGACTGTCAAAGGGGTCCATAACGCAAAAAGAATTAAAGAACTCCAGAGCTGGAGAGCTGCCTAGGGCACTGAGAAGGTAAATGACTTATCCAAGGTTCCATAATTAGTATGTATCAGAGACAGGACCTGAACACAGGTCTTTCTAACTTTGAAGCCAGCTCTCTATTAACTACTCCATGAGGCCTCTTTAGGTGCTAGGATAGAAAGACAAAGCAAACAGTTCTTATCTTCAAGGAGTTCATATTTAACTGGGGAGGAGGAGGTGGTACAGGACACAACACATCCAAAGGTAAACAAATTCAAGATAACTTGAGGATGGAGAAAGTACTAACAATCCCATGGTTCAGGTAAGGCTTCGTGGAGGATGTGTCAGTTTCCTCTGTAAAGTGAAAAAGTTGACTACATCATAGATCAGGTTCTGAAAGGAACTCAGAAAGTTATAATGCTCAATCCTATCATGTTACAGAGAAGGAAACTGAGGCCTAGGGAGGGGAAGTGACTTGCCAAAGTCACACAGCTAGAAAGAGAGAGAGCCAGCGGTTTGATCTTGTCCTCTGATGCTGATTCTAGCTCTCTTTTCACCATATCCCCAGCACTAGATCATTTAGTTTCTCTGTATCTCTAACATCTAGAATTTCATCACTTCACTCTAAAATCAATCTAGACTTTCCAAAACTTGACATGGTCACTTTTTAATCAAAAGTCTTCAGACTAGACAATGTACATATAGAGAGATGTGACCTTATCTGTCCATTCCTAACTGTTTTGTTTACTTCTGAGAGCTGAACAATTCTTTTACTCAAACTGTTTCAGAAACAGGAAAAATATGACAGGTAAGTCAACATTTGTAGGTAAGAAATAACAGTGGAGATGCAAGTCTCAGGGGATTCACTGTCATTTGGAGAGTTGTATTTCACACCATTCCAAGAAAACAGGTCTGATGAATACCCCAGAGATGGATTTCACATTCTGGATACCTTGAGGTGATTCAGGAGATCTGCAAGATGCACTGGGCTGAAATAATGATTTGATTAATAATGAATATGTAATAGCAGCACCTGCCCCACTTCAAGCACCAATCAATGACTTGATTAATGGGCTTGAGTGGGACTGGAAGCAAAGTTTATCAAAATGATCCAGTCAGTCTAATGGAAGTGTAAGGATTACAACTCATGAGGCTACCAGTTAAGTGGCTTCTGGGCCCAGTGTAAGTATATGTATTTGCGTGTGACAAACATATATGCATGTGCGATCTCTCTCTCTTTCTCTCTGTATTTATATTTATACATATGTCACATATATACAAACACATGTGTTTATTTATATGTCACATATGTCACATACTTCACTTGCATGTGTGCCTATGTATATGTATATACATATATATATATATATATAAAACATACGCATGTACATGCCATCCAATATTGTCATTTAGACCATTTGGTTGTATCCACTAAAACAGTTTTGCAGGAGCCTTGTATTTCACCCTCTGGGATACAGAAGAAAGGATCCAAAGATTTCTAGGTTGTTTAACTCAAATCAAAATTGACCCAATCCTAGCAGGCATATCTCACCTTCCATGAGAAGTACAGTTAGGCCCATGCTCAAAATTATGTATAAGCAGTAAAGGGTCTTAAGTGGTTATCTCATTTACCTTCATTTTACAGAAGGAAAAACTTTGGCCTAGAGAGGGAAAGGGACATTTGCTCACACAATTCATTTGGGATCAATATACAATTGAAGACCATTATGAATTTATATATAAATATATATATATATATATATATACATACATATATATATATGAGTATGCATGCATATGTATATTTTTCATCCTAGCTCTTTGCTGGGAGGCAGTGTGGTCTTGTAGATATAGTTCTGGGGTAAAGTACCTGGAATTAAAGTCAAGAATACTTGTGTTTGAATCCCATCCAGACACATACTAGCTGTATGACCTTGAGAGGGACATTTAACCTTTATGGGCCTCCATTTCCTTATCTGCAACATGATAGGGTTAGACTCAAGGTTATAACTCTAAAATCCTTAACATTTATAAATCTATGATCCAATGACCCTACCTGTCTATGAAGTGCTTTGCACATCTTAAAGCACTCTCTAAACATTAGCTCTTGTTATCATTACTACAGTACCACATAGTCTACAGGACTGCATGAATTCCAAACAAGGGCTTCAATCTACTCTATATTTCTATATCAGATAAGACAAAGATCATAAATATATAAGGTTTGAAGCCAGATCCTAGTTATTTCCATAAAGTTTTTATAACCTAATATATGGTCAATTTTTGTTGAGGTTCCATGTACTGCTGAAAAAAAACCATATTTCTTTCTATTCACATACAATTCTTTCCAGATGTCTATCATATCTAGTTTATCTAAGATACTGTTAAGCTCCTTGAATTTTTTCTCATTTATTTTTTGGTTAGATTCATCTAATTCTGAGAAGGGAAGGTTGAAATCCCCCTGAGAGTTTTGCTATCTATTTCTACCTATAAGTCATTTACCTTTTCCATTAAAAATTTGAATCCCACAGCATTTGGTGCATATACGCTTACTATTGATAATTGCTTTACTATCTATGGTAACTTTTAACATAATGTAGCTTCCCCACTCATCCCCTTTAATTAAATCAATTTTAACTTTAAATGAGATCATAATTACTACGTCCATGATTTTAACATCACCTGAAGCATAATGAATTCTACTCCAGCCCCCCTTTTTTTTTAACACAATGTGTATATCTCATTTTAAATGTTTTCCCTGTGACTAAGATATTATTGGGTTCTGGTTTTTGATCCATTCTACTATCTGTTCTTTGGGTGAGCTCATCCAATTCACATTCAAAATTATGATTACTAGCTGTCTATTTCCCTCCATCCTATTTTTACTCACTGTTTATCTTTCTCTCTCTCTCTTTTTACCTTATCCTCCCTGGGAAATCTAATTTACTTCTAACCACTGCCTCCCTAATCTGTGCACCCTTCTAAAAGTCCCTCGTTTATCCAATCCCCTTGCCTTCTTATTTCTCTGTAAGTTAAAAAGACTTTTATGCCCTACTAAATGTATGTTATTTTCGCTGTAACCCAGTTCCAAAAAGAATAAGGTTCCTGCACTACTCTGTCCTCCTATATTTTTGTAGATATTCATCCATATCCCTAAGGTTGTCAAATTTATGGGCATACAATTGGGCAAAATAATTCCTAATTATTGTTTTGATTTCCTCTTCATTGGAGGTGAATTCACCCTTTTCATTTTCAATACTGGTAATTTGATTTTCTTCTTTCTTTTTTTAAATCAAATTGACCAAAGGTTTATCAATTTTATTGGTTTTTTTTCATAAAACCAGCTCTTCATTTTATTTATTAATTTAATAGTTTTCTTGATTTCAATTTTATTAATCTCTTCTTTGATTTTCACTATTTCTAATTTTGTATTTAATTGGGGATTTTCAGTTTGTTCTTTTTCCAGCTTTTTCAGTTGCATGCCCAATTCATTGATCTCCTTCTTCTCTATTTTATTCATGTAAGCATTTAGACATATAAAACTTACCCTAAGAACTGTTTTCGCTGCATCCCATAAGTTTTGTCTCATTATTGTTATTCTCTTGAATGAAGTTATTAACAGTTTCTATGATTTGTTCTTTGGCCCACTCATTCTTTAGAATTAGATTATTCAGTTTCCAATTAATTTTAGCTTATTTTTCCATGGTTCTTTATTACAAATAATTTTTATTGCATCATGATCTGAAAAGGATGCATTGATTACTTCTGCCTTTCTGCCATGGATTGTTAGGGTTTTATACCCCAGAACATGGTCAATTTTTGAGTATGTGCCATGTACCACTGAGAAAAAGTATATTCCTTTTTATCCCCATTCAGTTTTCTCCAGAGGTCTATCATATCTGCCTTCTCTAAAATTCTATTCACCTCCTTAACTTCTTTCTTGTTTATTTTGAGGTTAGATTTATGAAGTTCAGAGAAGGTGAGCTTGAGGTCCCCCACTTGTATGGTTTTGCTGTTTATTTCTTCCTGTAACTCCCTTAACTTCTCCTCTAAGAATCTGCATGCTATACCACTTGGTGCATATATGTTAAATAATGATATTGCTTCATTGTTTATGGTGCCTTTTAGCAGTATGTGGTGTCCTTCCTTATCTCTTTTAATTAGACCTATCTTTGCTCTCCTCTTCCCCAGCATAAGTGATCTCAGCTCTTGTCTGTATTGGTGTCTGCCACTTCCCCTAGCTGTACAAAGATAAGTCTGGTGTCCTGGCATTGACATTAGTTAGCTCCACCCCCTGGGGTTCGGTTACTCTTGTTCTGCTGATGTAAGGGCTGCTGGGACACCTTTCTTCCTGCACTAGTCTCCTTCTGCCACCACAGGAAGGACCCTCTCCCCCACTTCTCTAGCTACTGAAGCCCGCCTTTCAGCTCCTCTGTTTCTCCTGAGATAGTGTTCTCTGGGTTTATTCAAGGAAGGGATGAGAGTCATTTTACCTGGTCATCATGGCTCCCAGAAGTTCAAGAAGGCCAGTTTCGAACCTTTAGACTGTGGGTTGGAGGCCTCCAGGCTAGCTTCTGCAGCCCCAGGCTCTGTGCTCCTGTCTTGAGTTGAGAGGCCTGGGGCTCAATCGCGGCTGTAGGCAGTACTTACGCCCTGGGCCTGTTCTTGCTCCAGAGTTTTGCTCACCCAGTGTTCTCCCAGACCGGTACACTGGCTGGATTCCTCTGCTGTTCCCGATTGGTTTGGTCTGGTGCCCTTGTGCATGCCGGGTGCTCCTACCCCTCTCAGTCTACTTGTGGCTTCTAACTCTCTCAAATCTACTCAGATTCACTTTTTAAGATATATCTGACAGAATTTGTGAGAGAGCTCCAGTAGTTCCTTCCTTTCACAGCACCATCTTGGCTCAGCCCTGTGTCTAGACTTTTTTGGTCATAACTTTCAGGTAGTCAAATAATTCTTATATTATCTCTCCTTGATCTGTTCTCCATACCACCTTTGTTCTAGTGAGTTGTTTGGCATTCTTTTCTATTTTTTTCATTATTTTGATTTTGTTGCATTATTTCCTGATGTCTTATAAAGCCATTAACATCCCCTTGCCCAATTCTAATTTTTAAGGAGTTATTGTCTTGAGTAGGCTTTTGGATCTCTTTTTCCAATTGGTTGATTTTCTTTTCATAATTTTCTTGCATTATACTAATTTCTTTTCCCATTTTCCCCTCAAATTCTCTTATGTGATTTTTAAAGTCCTTTTAAAGCACTTTCAAAAACCCTTTAAGCTTGTGACCATTTTACATTTTTCTTTGAAGCTTTACAAGAAGCTATTTTGTCTTCTTCTGAGTTTAAACTGATGTTCTCTATCAGCATAGGGATTCTTTTTCATAGTAATTCTTTCTCTTTTGCTACTCATTTTCTTTTTAATGGACTATTTCTTGTCTGTCAATTTTAGGTTAGGGTCAGATTCTGCTCCATTTGTAAGGGATAATGTCTCAGGCTTGTGTTTTTTTTTGTTTTACTGTTTTCTGAGCTCTATCTGTGGGCCTCTGACCTCTTGGTTCTTTCAAGACCAGGTATGATCCTTGCCCCTCCAGCTCACTCTTTGGTCTACGAGTGACCTAAGATACTTCTCTTTGCCCCTGAACTGTGACCAGAGCCTGCCTCACTGCTGTCACAGCAAACACTTTAGCTTCCCATGGAGGCCACAAGCATCAGCTTGCCCCTCTGTCCCAGAATGGAAACCAGGGACACAGTTCTCCTGCCTGCAGCCATAGCTTAGGACCCTTTATGGTGACTGTAGCTGGGCCCCATGTCCAGCACCGGGAGAAGGCCCCCGCAATCTCACCTCTGATCAGCCACCCAATTCCATACCATCTGTTGTGTGAAAGTACCTGAAGCTGAGGCTTCTGCCCACACAGCTGCCCCCAGACTTGCTCTTTGTTGACTGCCGAATCTGCCACGAGATTTTTGCACTTTAATCAGGCCCCCAGAGTTTATATCTTTCCTAACATTCCCTCCCCAAGTTTTCTTAGGCGAGATGACTGCTTTACCCCAACTTTTAATTATTTCTGCTGCTCTAAATTCACTTTGAGGCATTATTTTATGTTACTTGGGGGGAAATTTGGGAAAGCCAGGTAATTTCATGCTTTATTCTGCCATCTTCCCATAATTCTCTTCATGGTTATTTCTAGTGGGTGTGGAGAAGACAGAGAATATGCAGAAGTAGAGAGTGATTGGTCAATCAACTGGAATGTGTCTGGGGAGCCAAACTGTGAGTCAGTGCCTGTGAGTCATGGTATACTCCTGTTGCACACCTCCCAGGCAATTTGAGAGTTGGATCTTAGATCTTTGGTCCCAGAGAAAGTATTGGGTAAGGGCTTCCATTTGTGAACCTTGGAGGTGACTGAAAAATAAGGCAAAATTGATTGAGGAAATTTGGGGCCTTAATATCAACTTCCTAGACATATTTGAGGTATTGAGAAGGAAAAGTCCTGGCAAATGTAGATATCTGATTGGAATAATTCCAAATCCCCCAGTGGTCTGTACTTGGGGAAAAAGGAACGCCTGGTATGGCATAAGTATGCTCAGAACCTGCGTATCGATGAAGAACATTGGCATCATAAATCAGGAGTTGGAAGGGACCTCAGAGCCCATCTAGTCCAGCCCCATCACTTCACTGTGGCAGTAACTGAGGCTGAAAGAAGTTAAGTGATCAGCTAAAGGCCTCATACACCATCACAGGATCACAGAGCTTGAGCTAGAAAGGGATCTCAGAGGCAATTTATCCCAACCCCCTCATCTTACAAAGAAGAAAACTAACACCCAGAGAGGTTATGTGTCCTACCCAACGAAGTAGTAGTAAGTTATCAGAATCAGAATCACATAAGCAGTAAGAATTAGAAATAGAATTTGAATCCAGTCTCCCTGACTCCAGAGTCTTTCTAATATACCACACTGCCTCCTTAGAACTAATCTTTTTTCTTTGGCAACTAAAAGGAACATTCAATGATTCTTGGAAAACAGCAAAGATAGTTGGCATAGCAGCTCCAAATTTATGTTGCTGGCAGTTAATTGTTATACCATGTTTGGGGGGGATGTTTCTCCAGCTAATGAGTCTTTTATTGCTCCTTTGAATTTTATCCAAACTACTATGCTTCTCTATCTTATTAGGGCTATGGGGTAGGCATAGAAATCATTCAAGGAGGAAATACCCAGCAGAGAAGGAAAGGGAAAAGAAATGAAACCCACTTAGATTTCATCAGGTCTTTTCCCTCTTGCTCTGTCCTTCTTAATTTGGTGAAGATTTTCTCACCATCAGTGTTCTTCTTGGCTGATAAAGTGGCATGTGCTGGACAGCACCCTTAATGCCTCAATGACCACAGTTAGTCTGCTGAGTCCTGTTGACAAGGTTTCCCAATCTCCCACCGAGATTTAGCAGGAGGTAGCACAGGCAACCTGAAATTCCAGACAACTTCTCTGGTCTCCACTGCCCCCATACACTCTACTGCTTGCTATAAACAGCCAGGGCATCCAAGTCTGCCTATTTGATTTCTGGCATACAGTTTTTACATAAGAATCCCAAACACTAGCTTTAGCAAGAGATACGTGGCTAATTCAAAATACATTTTCACAGACATGCCTGGCCCTGGGTGGAACTGAGTAAAACATGTAAGATGGGGAAGAACGGTTCTGAAATTCAGAGTCCAGATTCCAGCTCTGTTTTTAAGGAATAGTTGTCAAAAGTATCGACTTGCTGGGGACACTTACCACTAAGACTCCAGGAAAAGACAATAGAAGGGAAAAGGAGGAATGGATTCTAATATCCCAGAGTTCATATATGGTGCCATTTCCATTTAAGGATCTTGTGAGGGAGCTCTTGAAAAGTGCCTTTAACTATTATTACACTGTTGTTTTATCTTGGAGGTTTTCGATTCTGAGGGTGAAGGATTATAGTCTCCTGCTGTAAATTTGATGCAGCCCATAGATTTGGTATTTATAACTGGATGGCTTCTGTCACCTTCTATTTCACTGTCAGTTTGTCAGCTTTCTTATGCAATGAACAAAAGCTGCTTAGCCAACCATATTACTCACAAAAATAGCAATCCCCAAGCTTTAATAATCTACTGGTATGTGACTCCACAGCAATGTTTCTACAAATAAGCACAGATTTATATCAAGTTTGTCCAGAGGAGGCAGTGGGTCATTCAATTATCCTTATTAGGGTAGAAATGATAGCAAACTGAATTAGGAGATCACGAGAGAAATTTTAATGGGATATCACTTATGCTTATGCTTCTTTAATTTATATCATTACTATTTATTGAGTCAGTATAGAATGGGTTGGCTGAGTGTCAATTAGGTTTTTCTTTTCCTGGAAGACATTGCTTGTATATTGACATAATTTGGTCCAGGGATTTCTTTGCACTGTCTTCCTTTCCATTAGACAGAGGAACTTGGATTGCTTTTTTTAGGAGAGAAGGGCCAAATGAACAATGTCCTCAATGAGCCACTTTTTGTGGTGAAGCCTAGGATTCCTCAGTTTCCTGGCATCTGAAAGGCAGGACCTCAAAGTTTAAGAAATATATTCTTCCAAGGCACTTTTTGTCTTGAGTGGTGATCAGCCTGTTGACATAGGTCAATTACCCACTTTCTACTCAAACCAAGCATTTCACTTCCACCTCTCTGCATGGTGCCAGTACATGAAACTGAAAACATGAGAAAGAGCCTTTCTGTCTTTGGTAGCCTCATTTCCAAATTGAGCTAAGGGGCTCCTAGATCATGGACAGAAATGAGACTACATGCTCATTTAGAACAGCCATGTGACTAACATACCCCTAATTTGGGAGGACCCCTGGGTCCTTAACCATGCCATCACCTCTTCCATTGCCCCATAGAGAGGCTAAGGCAGGGACTAAAAAGTTGATTGAATGGAACTGTATTGAGTTGGAGCTTGAGGACAGAGTCTGCAAGTATTCCCTGTTTCCCACTGACTTGGAGATTGTTTCCCATTTTCAGCTGGTCTCACTTGTGCTGTACATTCAATAAGCTAAACTTGGTTGTACTTACCTGCAAAATGTCCATTGAAAGGAGTCAAAGTCTAAACACTGTAGGGTGATGTCTTTGACTCACGTCCATCTGTGGTCTGAGGGACACAGTCAGTGAGAGCTCCCCCTGATTTAGAAGAGTGGGCTGATGGAAATGAGATGTCTAGATCCTATTCCTCCCACTCACCTTGTTGTGTGTCCTCTTTCCAAACAATGCTCCAATTTTCTAATAACTAAAGCTAGACAACTATATCTCCTTTGGGCAGCAGAGAGAGGCAGCTATTAAATGGAAAAGTTCAGGCAGAAAACAAGCATTTCCTACTTTGGTGTCCATGGGAACACAACATGGAGATTTTTCATGACTACAACAACCAAAAAATGATCGGGAATTGGAGGCAGTAAGAGAAACAGAGAGAAGACTGATGGCCCAAAGGAAATGGGTTCATCTTGGTGATTTGGGAGCTCGAGATGACTTTAGTCTCTCCCAAGCTGACTTCAACACATGGTGGCAGCCCCAGGCTCTTCTGCTAGCCTATCAGGCAAGAGTATCATTGATTGCATTCATATCATTTCATTAAAAAGCTACAGGCAATTCTTTCTTTCCACAGGAAATACAAAACAGTGTTAGCTATTCAAGAGGAATGAAATAGCTCACAATGGTATCAGTGGGGGATTTTTCATTTCAGTTTCAATTGGGAAGTGGAGAGACTTTGTTTTGATTTATCAGCGGAAGAATTGATAAGGCTGTGAGATGCACACATGGGAAATGATGATGGAGACCATTTGCTGATAGCAACATTCCTGCTAATTGCTGCAATCCACAGGAAGCAGCGAGCTTTCCAAATGTTCCGGCTTCTTAGACAAAGTCGCCTTTTTTAATTAGTAGCAATGTAAGCTGAGGTGACACAAGGTACCCTCTTAGGATCAGAGGAAGGAGCGGTTCCAGTCTAGCTGTAATGGCAGAGTTGCTGCCATCACTTGCTGTCCCAAAGGGATGAATGGTTTTCAGTCATTGAAGTAATAGCTGTTACAGTCTACAAAATGTGGCATCTGGTGGCCCTTTGGAAATAGCTCCATACATTTGGGCTTACCTTTGCATTCTGGCATTGTTCTCAAAGCAGATACGAGCTAGGTTTGAAGTAAAGTTTCAAAATGACTTGTACTAACATGTGAAGTTACATTTTCATGATCAGGGTTACGGTAGAGGGACTGGAACCTGCCTCGCCACCCCACCCCCCAAATACATCCAATTCCCACATGTTTTTCTCTTCCTCTCTTTATCCCTTCTGGAAACCCTTTTAATGACCTTTAATGAGGCTCCAACAAAAATGGACATAAGCTCCAAGACTGGGAAGAACAATTATAAAATACAGGAATTGTCTTCAGGCTCAGGCACTTCAATTTCAAGGGCTGTATGTTAGCTGTACTTTATTCTTTGATTACAGTTCTTTCAACATGCAAATGAGTTTGGTTCTTTGGTATGAAGTGCAAGTCTCTTAGAAATGTGAACATATTTAAGAAATGCAAACATATTTTCATTTCTTAATGGTCACTCAAAAGTTGTAGTCAAGCCATTGCCTATTGCAGGGTTGGGAAACCTGTGACCTCAAGGCCACATGTGGCCCTCTAGGTCCTTGGGTGCAGCCTTTTGACTGAGTCCAAGTTTTACAGAACAAATTCTTTCATTAAGGGGATTTGTTCTGTGAAGTCTGGATTCAGTCAAAGGGTGACACTTGAGGACCTAGAGGGCCACATGTGGCCTTGAGGCTGCAGGTTCCCCACCCCTGGCCTACTGGATACTGAAACCCATTGTTTTAGACTCTGAAAAAGTTGGCTTATTCATTTGCAAGGTAAATGAAGGTAATCCTTGATCTTCATCCCTACTACCAACATTAGCTGGCAATTGTCAAGACATGTTCATTTAGTGTACTTAAATTTATCATCACTTTAAATATTCATTCATGAACTTGTTTCTCTAGTCAAAAGTGTCATGTCCCAAATCTCACGAAAGAAACAAGGATAGTGTTTGTGCTTTTGTATATAATGTGACATTCTTATGAAAAATGCCCTCATCATCTCCAAGATGTGAATCCTGGAACCCTGGCCTACACATTGGGAGAACTGGTCACCAGTGGGGGAAGGGTTTCGCTCAATGCTCTACATGAAGATGAGATCAAGACTAAGTCTGGGACCTAAGATTAAACTAGGAATTCTTACTCATAGCCTTTGACTTTGTGCATTAGCTCAACTTCTCTACCTACAGTATGAGAAAAATAGTTTTCTTAAATGGAGAGTACTCCCCATCTCCCAGACACCAATAAGTCATATTTTCTACCTAAATTACTCTTAATTTCTCATCACAACATCTTTCAAATTTCCCAGTTTGTCTCTTCCCTTGTGTCATGGCTGAGCTCACTGCCTGCATTTATTTGAGGTTGAGACAATAACAATATTACACGACCAATGGAAGTGAACATAATTCCTTATACCACTCCACACCAGCTTAGGAAAATTGGATCAGATGGGGGTAGAGAGAGCATTTTTCATCTGAAGCCTATCTCTAGCCTCGGTTGTTGAATATGTATCATGCTTTGGCTGCTTTCTCTAAGTTTCTTTGTGGAAACTGAGAAGGCCTTTAGGATTTTCTAGGATGAAGGATGACCACTAAAGGGCTTGAGGAGTGATGGTATAGCATTGAAAGGAGCAAAAACTGGGAGGTCCTCTCAAGCTGGAAAGGTCTTGAGTGCAGGAGAGTAGCTGATCATGTGCACAGTATTCAAGATCCAGCCAAGTCGAGAGCCAAGAAGTTTATCTGCAGAGGACTGGACATAAGTGCATGAATTATTTTGGCCATAGTAGCACATGAGGATGGTCTACTAGGACACTGGGTAGGGTGGTATTTGTATCTGTGGAGGGATCAGCCAGAGGAATGAAATCAGAGATCTTTTTTATTTTGCCTTTTCTATGCCTAAGCATTTTCTTAAGAGAATATTATTTCCTCTCAGATTTTTTTTCTATTCTTTAGGAAAAGAGACATGTAACTTCTGAAACATTACAAGAACTGGAGATAGACTTGGTCCCATTTTCACAAAATCTCCAAATCAGGAGGGGCCTTAGCAGCCATCTAGTCCAACCTTAAACCTTTAACAACAACAACAACAACAAACAACAACAACTCCTGGATGATCATCCAGCCTTCATTTGAGTACCTCTGATGAGGTATGTGTGTGGCGGGGAACAATTCATTTCTTTCTGGGGCAGTACATTCCATCTCCTGATAGCCTTGATTATTTAGCAACATTTTCATGTCACCAAGCTTAAATCTGCCTCTTTGTGACCTCCCCCTCATGAGCTGATCCCAGTTCTACCCACCCAAATAAATCTAGCCCCTATTCAGCATGAGGGCCTTTTAATTCAATTCAATCAATATATTCTAGGCACAAGATACAAAAACAAATGAAACCTCATGAAGGTTACTATGGAAATAAACACTTCCCTTCAAATCCTCCAAGGCAGCTATCATGTTGGCTCTAAGCAACCTCCTCTCCAGGTCCTCTGTTTTGGGGGTAGAATTTTTGTTTTGCAGTGATACAATGTATACAACCATTTATTTATGAGGGTATCCTATTGATTTCTTAGGGGGTCTTTTCTTAGGGCATGGAGACTCTTTTGCGGGTAGGTGAGGTGCATTGGGTTAGATTTACTAGTGAGAAGTCAAACAGGCCAGCCAGATTGATTGGGACCTCACCAGATCAGTTATATATCTATGTCTATCTAGAGAGGGACAGAGATCTACCTAGGTTTTTTACAGATCCGTATAGATAGAGATATAGAAATACCTAGATACACAGAGATATCTAAGTATAGATATCTATATATAATGTCAAGACAACCTAGGGAGTTATCAGAGAAGGTTAGACATGGAGGTAAAGAGATTACTCTGTAGAGAGATTACTCTGTTCCATATACTCACCCACTGGAACCATGGTATTTATTTTTGAACTTTGTTGGAGAAACTAGGAAGGTCTCTTTGGCCACATAAGCAACTAGATGAATAGAGATTTCAAAAGACAACAGCCAAGGAAATTGAGTTCTCATAAAGATAACTGTGCTAGTGATCATGGCAGACTTCTTATGTGGAGAAGAGGCAGTATTTGCTTGATCATCCTTCATGGGGAACATGCAGTAGTATAAGGGCAGGATGAGTGAAACTGGAGAAAAGATACACCAGAGTAGCATCTCTGCCACATCTAAGCTACTACTAGGAAATCCCATTGACCTCAGGTTGTGTCCACACTACCTCCAAAACAACCGAATTCTCTGGTCATCTCATAGAGTCTCATAGTTGGAAGGAACCAACTAGCACCCAACCCCATAACTAAATAGCAACCTCCCTCTACACTGTACTCAATAAAAGGGAATTCAGCCTTTGCTTGAAGACTTTCAGGGAGGTGGAACCCACTATGCCCTGAGGAAGTACATTTGCTCCCACCATACTCCTCCCAGTTCTACTCTCTGCAGTAGAGCAAAACAGGGCTAATCCCTCTTCCACAGGACAACCCTTCAAATACCTGAAGACAGCTGTCATGTTCCCTGTTAATCTTTTCTCCAGGATAAACAACCATAGTTTCTTTGACTGATCCTCATATGGCATGAATTTGAGGCCCTTCCTCATCCTCACTGTTTTCCTTCCCCTGGAACTGAACACAATAGATCAGATACGATCTAACTAGGGAAGAGTTTAATAGGCCTATTGCTTCTTCAGTCCAAGGTACTATACCTCTCCTAATGCAGCTTCTGATCCTACCAATTTTTTGAGTTGCAATACCATAATTTTGACACATTTTTAAGCTTACAGTCCACTGTAGCCTCTAGATCATTTTCAGATAGACAGTTTTCTGCTCCCATACAGTGCTTTTGAAATTGATTTTTAACCCAAGTGCAAGACTTTACTTTGGACACTGTTAAATTTTGTCTTATTTATTTGAAAATTTTTAAATTTTTTTTTTTTTATTTTTGGAGTGGGGGAGGCAGGGCAATTAGGCTTAAGTGACTTACCCAAGGTCACACAGCTAGTGAATGTGTCAAGTGTCTGAGGCTGGATTTGAACTCAAGTCCTCCTGACTGCAGGGCCAGTGCCCTACTCACTGTACCACCTAGCTGCCCGTCTTGTTTATTTGCATGAGGGTGGGGAACCTGCGGCCCCAAGGCTACATGTGGCCCTCTAGGTCCTTGGGTGCGGCCTTTTGACCGAGTACAAATTTTATAGAACAAATATATTTATTAAGGAGATTTGTTCTGTAAAGTTTGGATTCAGTCAAAGGGCGACACTTGAGGACCTAGAGGGCCACATATGGCCTTGAGGCCACAGGTTCCCCACCCCTGATTTGGACCATGATTCTAGCCTATAATGATCTTTTGGGATCCTAAATTGGTAATCCACTTGTTTACTATTCCTCTCAGCTTCATAACATTTGCAAATGTTACAACCAGGCCATCTATGACTTCATCCCAGTAATTAATTAAAAAAATAAAAACAACTTTAAATGCACAGGGCCAAGCACAGATCCCTGTGGAGATCTTCCAAGCTGACATCAACCTTTTAATGACCACTCTTTGGATCCTGAGATTCAAGCATTTCCAAATACACCTCTTTGTCCAATCAGCTAGTTCAGGGCTGTCCAACCTTAGGTTTTTATTGATACAACAGACAATATATTTTGATTTGCTATTTTAGTGAGAGCTCTGAGGTAGCTGGGCTTTGTTTACTAAAGCATTTATGTAAATTTCTATGCTTGTGGGTGGGCTGCATAAATCAAACTGCAGCTGCATGCTGCTGAATTTTGGACAGCCTTGATCTAATTCATTCATATCTGTTCATCTTTCCAAAAAGAATAACGTGAGAGATGTTTATAAAGTACTTTGCTACTTTCCCCTGAAAGGGCCTAGTAACCATGTCAATAAGGAAATTAGGTTAGTCAGGCATAACCTCTTCTTGAAGAAGCTACGCTGCCTTTTTGTGATCCATATTTTCTCTTCCAGATATTCACTGAACTGTAGAAATATGCTCTGGAACTTGGGTTCTTAACCTAGCAGGGGTAAGGTGATTTTTTTTTCATTTGTGCTTCACTATAATCGGTGTTCTTTGTAATCCTTTATGCGTTATTTTATGCATTTAAAACATTATTCTGAGGAGACATCCATAGGCTTCACCAGACTTCCAAGGGGGTCCAGGACACAGAAAATGCTCCAAGCCCCTGCTGTAGAATTTTGTTAGGATCTGCTGGCCTATAGTTTGCCAATCCTACTCTCTGGCTATCTTATTTTTGAAAACATCACTTTGGTCTTTCTTTTGCATTGTAGTACCTCTTCAATGCTCCTTGATCTTTCAAAGGTGATAAACAGTGGCTCAGCAATCACATCTACCGATTCTCTCAGGACCCTTGACATAGTTCACCTGGACCAGGTGACTTGAACTCATCCAATGGGTCAATTCATTGAAAGACAGTATGTCAAGCTGGTTCTTTCCCTTGATCAATAATCTGCTTAACTGAATTGACTGCTGCATTCAGTCAATTATATCAATCAAGAAAGTACATATATTGAGTACCAGCTGTATAACCGAAACTATGATTGGCAATTTTGTGAAAACAAGAGAACTTTTTGACGTGGTCCCCAGCCACCATCAAGGACTTCTGATAGGTCTATGTGGAGAGAGCCTAAATTTCACTTAGATATTGCTGTTAAAGTGTTTCTTTAACCTCAAATTAAGCCATATTTGAAAACCTCTGCCCTTTTCTAGCCCATTGACAATAATCATTTATACAACGTAGTGCCCATGGGGTTTTTCAAATATCCTATCCAGTATTCTTTTGCACAAGGGAAATGGTGACAAATCAGTTGCCTCTCTTGAGAAATATGCCAAGGAGTTCTCACTTTGGAGAAAACTTTCCAAGCTATTTCGACTGAATTGTCTGGTGCTTAATTTTACCCCATTTCTGCTCCTTTGTCTCTTCTTGCTGGCTATCATTTCCCTGGCCTAACACATACAATGCAAGTTAGTGCATTTCTTCACAGCAATGGCCATAAGAGAAAATTGGAATAAACTGAAATGAAAAAAATGATGAGGCTAATTCACAAAGCAAGTGACACAAAGACTAATGGCTATTATATTTGATGTTTATATGAGTCATAGGTTTCATCACTGACTATTATTTCTCTAAGAGAGTTTTATTAGCATCTTTTGAGGCACAAGACATTTTATCCTAATTCACACTTTCCCAACAGAAGATAATAAAAGCTGATTTTTATGCAACAAAGCAATGCTTTGTGGTTTCACACTTTCCCTGATAGGGTCTCCTCTGTCTCCTTAATGCTTTTTTTGCCTCCCACTATACAAAGAAAAGATGAATAAATTACTTTCAAATCAAAGGAATATTCACCCAAGACCATAAGCCATTCTTCATTGCCACTTAGGCCAAAAAAACAGTGCCATGCTGAAGAATGAATTTTAATAAGATGGTGGCATTATACTGGCTTCATTTTCTTGCACTGGATCGGGTCAACAAACTATGAAAGAGAGAGGCAGGTGGGAAACAATCTCGAGAGTCTTACCTGCCACACCAAATGCTGGGATAGGAACTAGACCAGTGCTTTTATTGGCATAAGCAATTCCCAGGTGAAAAAATGAGAATCCCATTACAACTTATAGCATTAACAAGCTGCCTGGAGCCCTAAGAGGGAGCACTCTAGTGATTTAGAGGGTCGCATAGCTATCAGATGTCATAGACAGGATTTCAACCTAGTTCTTTCTGGCTCCAGGGCTATTCTCTGTCCATCATGCCCCACTGCCTCTCCCCAAGCATATCAAGCACGGCAAAACCTGATTTATTGACAGGAACATCAATCAATTATACCAGATGGCAACGAAACAATACTGATGAGAATCACTCCATCTATCCTGGAAAACAATTTGAAACTAGGCCCCCAAAGTTACAAAACCACGTCTACCCTCTGATCCAGAAATAACAATATTAGGCCTAGACATCAAAGAGATCAAAAGAAGAGGAAAAGGACCCATAAGGAAAACGAAATTATAGGAGCTCTTTTCATAGTAGCCTCAAAATGGAAACTAAGGAGGTGACCTCCTTTTGAGGAATGGCTAAGCAAATTCTGGTACATGCAATACTATTTTGCCATAAGAAATGACAGAATGGACAGCTTCAGAGAAATCTGGGAAGTCCCCTATGAACTCATGCAGAGAGAAGAGAGCAGAAGCAGGGTGAAAATTGATACATTTTGGGGGGTGTGGCTAATGTGAGACTTTGTTTTTCTTTGCCTGCCTATACTTATTCCCTTATAAGGATTCTGAGTTTGTGTTTTTTGTTTTCTATTTGGTAGGGTAGAGAGAAGGCTACGGAGAGGGTCCCACCACCACAAACGTTTAAAGAGAAGAGAAGCAATGCCAGAAGCAATCACAGGTAAGCAGAAAAGTTTTGAAAATTATATGTTAAATTTAATATAGACTTAAAAAAAGTGAGCAATACATCACAGAGATTCCTAGTTTCATGTACAATACTGTCTTATTCTACAATGAAGAAGGAAATGCTTATTTTATTTGGTGTTTCTTCAGGTCAGAATAACAACAGCCAAATAAATAAAATGGGCAGAAAGGTAAACCTAAAGGCTATCCTTTGGAAAATAGACTGTTTGTCAAAGTTACCCTTCATATCACTGTGGTGGAATTTTAAAGAGAATGAAAGAATATATGTTAAGATCTTTTGAACTCAATGCCAAATCATGTAAAACAATTCACTAACAGTAACAGGCAAGCATATTGCATATTAAAAATATTTTTAAAGCTTAAAAATGTTAAGGTTTTATGGTATAAATCAATTTATTTACTTTGTCGCAGTTAATTCACACAACTCTATAGGATTTCAGATATAGAGAGAAAAAGACTTTTTTGTTGTTTGTTTTTTGGCAGGGCAATTGGGGTTAAGTCACTTGCCCAAGGTCACACAGCTAGTACACGTGTCAAGTGACTGAGGCTAAATTTGAACTCAGGTCCTCCTGACTCCAGGGCCGGTGCTCTACTCACTGCACCACCTAGCTGCCCTGAAAAAGAGTTTTAAGGATCATTTAGACCATGGGTATAGATACGGGTGTCTGGCCACATGCTGGCCCACAACACTAGCAGCACAACTGAACTTGATAAAAATTTAGTTGGGAAATATTTAACAAAATAAATAAAAATATAGTAAAAATATAGATAATGTAAATATGTGCTTTTCTTTTTTAACTTGTTTATTCAATAAGCTTTTATTTAAAAGTTTTGCCATCTTTTGTTTTTTCGTCACCTAAATTTTCCCCTGTATATAGCATTTTAATACTATAATAGTATTAATAGTATTTTATTTCCCCCCAATTACATGTAAAGATAGTTTTCAACATTCATTTTTGTAAAATTTTTCTCCCTCCCCAAGACAGCAATCTGATATAGGTTATACATATACAACCATGTTAAACATTAAATATGTGCTTTTCTAAGTCAATCTGCACCTACAGGGATCTTATGTATGGTTTAGTGAACTTATCTCTATCTGAGTTTGATTCCATTGATTTTGATGAACTCCCTCATTTTCCGGAAGAGGACTATGAGGTCCTGGGAGGGGAAATTACCTGTTCATGGTTACACGTGAGCACAGATCCAGAGCTGAAAGAAACCCCCATAATTCCCAGAGAAGGAGACTGAGGCCTAGGAAGACCCAGTGATTTGTCCTGGGTCCTACAGGTAGTAAACCTGTTATACATGAGCACAGATCCAGAGCTGAAAGAAACCCCCATAATTCCCAGAGAAGGAGACTGAGGCCCAGGGAGACCCAGTGATTTGTCCTGGGTTCTACAGGTAGTAAACCCCTAGGTGCTCTGACTTTACTGGATCCCATTGCTTCCTCATGCCTGCTGGCCCTATAGAAAGCTTCCTGTGGTTCAGTAAATGTTATTCTGTTTTGGTCAAAACCTAAGGATCACTATGCAGCACATAGCAATCTATTCTTTCATGTACACAGCCAATGGGAAAGTGTGGAAGATTCAGAAGTCAGGGAAACAACAGTTTCTTCCTATCAGAGAAAAGAGGTAACTCCAAGAGCCTGAGTAGGCTTCTCTGGCTCTGCTTTCCCCAAGGGCCTGGCCGATGACTTGGAAAAAGTAAGACAGGAATTTGCACAGACGTTAACACTCGTGTCTCTGAGAAAGAAAAATTGCCTCAGAGCATGAGAGATGAGTGAACTTTTAGGAACATTATAATACATTGTTTTTAAGCACCCAATAGTAAGACACATCCATGTGTCTCATTAAGACAAATTACTTCTTCTTTTCTCTAACTTGTGGCCTTTTGGATTTATTAAAGGAGCCATTGGCCAGAAGCTTCTTCATTATTATTATTGCTTCCATATGTTCTTAAAGTGACAGCAAATGGTCCTCAGTACTCAGGGCTGGGGCTCTGCTTGGTTCCACTGAGGACAGAGGGAGTACAGTTGTAAACTGAGTGAACACAGAGGAAATCCTGGATGTGTAGCACCCAGACCCTAGCTTTACTTGGGCTGGACTGTTACAGTTCCTTATCTGACCCTGATTGGCAATTTCACCTTCCCTCCATAGCCTGCTCAGTCTGGAAGTATGCCATGTGGTTAGCATCCCCGAGATTTAGAATATGATGCTGACACTGGAAAGAGGGCCCCAACCAGGGGCCTGTTCTGGATTCAAGGTAATGGCCAGGGACAATGGGACTCTCATATCTCATGCCCAATGCCCTCTTTGCCCTCCCCACTCACTCTCCATCCCCTTGTAGTAACTTATCAATGAATGTAAAAACTGACTGAGGGAAGGTCAATATAACTTGTCTCTATGTGCTTAGTTACACTTTCATATATTAACAGTCCCAAGGATGGAGTGACTAGAGTGCTGGACTTGTGATCAGGCCTGGGTTTGAACCCAGTCTCAGGCACTTATCAGCTGTGTGACCTTTGGCAAGTCACTACACCTCTCGGATCCTCAGTTGCAAAAAGGGATACCAATAATACCCAGTTCAAGGAGCAGTATGGATCAAAAGGGATTCTTGGCAAATATTAAAACACTCTAGGAATGTGAGCTATTGTTATTTGAGCTTTTCAATAGAACCTCTCCTAATTCTAATGACTTCCTTCTGTTAATTATTTCCCATTTTTTTTGTCTAGAGCTTGCTTTGTATTTATTGGAATGTTATCTCCCCCATCAGACTGTAAGCTTCTTGAGGGCAGAGACTGTCTCTTTTTGTAACCCTAGCACTTAGTGGGCACTTAATAATGTTTGTTAGTTGACTGAGATGTATCACTATTTTACTAGTCTTTCGTTCTAAGCATATTTAACATAAAGTCCTTTGTAAACCTTAAAATGCTCTATGGCTCTCAGCTGCTACTGTACTGAACATCCCTGGGTGGGCTGGTTTTCCTCTGGGGACTGGCTGCCTCCACCCTTGACTTTCTCCTTTGTCCTTTGGCTTTCTCAGGTGAATGTGCTCTTGTACTTGCTAATTCCTAAGAAGGTAAAGAGGTCCCTTTCTTTGTTCTCAGAGCATGCCTCCTTGGCTCAGTCCCAGTCAATGGTTAAGCAGACCTTGGTATTATATTGTTCTCTGTCAGTTTAATCTCCCTAGTTCATAACAAAGAAGCACCAAAGGCACCTAGCCTTTTAGCTTTTGGGTGCCGAGTGTTTGTCTGTTGTGGTTCAGTTGTTGTCCGGTCATGCAGTTGTGTCAGAGTTCTTGTGACCCCACAGACCATGGCATACCAGGCCTTCTGTCCTCTACTATCTCTCGCAGTCTGTCTAAGCTCATATTCGTTGTTTCCGTCACACATTCATCTCATCCTCTGCCGTCCCCTTTTCCTTTTGCCTTCAATCTTTTCCAACATCAGTGTTTCTCTAACTATCCAATTTAAATTCTTTTACTCTATAAGTTGTAAAATCATTGATTTATAAGCTGTTAGAGGTGGAAGAGATATTAGAAGTTATTTAACCAAATTTCCTCATTTTTTAGAGAGGTTAGTTAACTTGCCCAGGAAGTCAGAACTTGAACCCAAGACCAATGATTCCCAAGGGGCTCTTTTCCCCTTAACTCCAGTTGCAGTTTTTTTCTTCTCACCCACCTCTTCTTTGTACTATTTCTAATGCCCTTCTTTTCTAATAATTAACATCCTGCTTTACACAAACCCAGAGATTATAGACAGTACTCAAAAGGCATTTAGTCCAAACCTAATTATGCAGAGGAGAAAACAGGCCAAGAAAGATTAAATGACTTTCCCAAGGTCACACAGTAAGTTGGAAAGTAGGGTTTTGAACCTAGAGCTTCTGACACCAAACTTGGCATCCTTTCCACTGCCCCACACTGTCTCCTACTATGCTAGGTCTAATTCTTCTCTTTATCTCTACCCCCCACCCAGTGTCTAGCACAGTGTTATCCACATAGTGGTATATAAATGGCAAGGATGAATAAATGCTGATGTGTGAGTATTCACCTCTCCTCCTTCCTCCCCTTAATTGACGCAGGTTGAAACCCCTCTCTCAGAGTTTCTGTGACCAAAAATATCATCACCCCATGGCCAGTCTGGTCATTAATCTCTCCAGTTGTTGGCCAATAGATGTAGTCCATCACTTCCTGTAATCTCAGGCTTTCCCCAGCTTATTCCAACATGCCAGAATTTGCTCTCAGCCAGCCTAGCCTTTGGGAACCTATAATTGCCTCAACACTACAGTGAGGCCCTGTCTGAAGAGAACTTTAGTCGAGGCGCAGGGGAAATGCTTGCTTAAAACTTGCCCTTCCTGGCTTAAATGATTCAATAACATTGAACTTAACATTAATATGGAGGTATATTTTACCGTAATGGCAAAGGTCTCATAATCATTGCATAAAGCCCCACAGACAAAATGTCACCTCACTGTACCCCTTTCAGAAAGCCAACAGTCTGGGAACCATCTCCTAAGACCATTGCCGTACAATGTCTAAAACAATCAATGAATCACATTTTCCCCCATTGCAGCACTTGATAAAACATGGCTTGTTGTCTAAGAGGAATTGATTTAGTTGATAATTCCAATGTTGACTTCGCACCCTTGTTGGCTTCTGGATGCAGTGGTAATTGCTCAATGCTTGCGGTTTTTGGTGGACTCAAAGATATTAACGTGTGGATTTACAGAGAAATGGAAAAGAGCCAGTTCTCAAAATTCTTCCCTGATTCATGAAGTTATTCAAGTGAGCTTCCTTTTATATTATGGCTGATACACACATCTGGGGCTTCAAACTTCCTTTCTCAGAGTCCATCCCAACCCTTATAAGCAGATGAAGACAAGTGCAGGAAACCACTTCGACATTCAGCTCGAAAAGCAATTGTATTTCAAGTCTAGTTGCATTTCTACTTTCCCAGGCAGCTTTAAGAATTCATGATTGTGGAGGTCAGCTCACACCATCTGCTTTCTCTACTGGAAGAGTTTTAGCAGTGCTTCTGAGGACCCAGGCAGGGGGTTGACAAACAGCCCAGGATTCCTCTGCTGGCTACTTCCATCCCACTCATCCACTTCCAGCTAAGGGTTCCTTATGTCTGAGCATTTTCTTCTCCACTTTCTCCCCCAAATCTTATAATCTTTTCTTCTCCTGGTCTTCAATCTCCCTCTTCTGCTCTCCTCTCTTTCCTTTCTCTAGTTCTCTGTTCCCAGAGTGGCCAATGGGGGGAGATGAGGTCAGGGCTGGTGGAGAGGAAGAGGAACTGTTTCCATCTCCAGCCATTCCCCTCCCCCATCAAACCCCCATCATTACCAAATATAATTCTTTTCAAATAGCTGTGAAGAAAGAGGCCTGAGATAGCTGTTTGCAAATACTTGGACCCCAATTTGCTGGCTCCTCAACAGATTGGAGATATTTCATAGCAGTAACTGGACATTTGCCTGGTAGCCTAGGAAGCAATCAGGACTTTTATCACCCCCCAGGGTTGGAGAAGTGGGGAGAGAGGACACAGCTATGTCACCAGCTCCCTTTCCAAACTCTTGAACAGTAAGGAAGGTGTACAGGGGTGGGGAACCTGTGGCCTAAAATTTGGATTCAGTCAAAAGGTCACACTTAAGGATCTAGAAGGTCACATGTGGCCTCAAGGCCACAGGTTCCCCACCCCTGCTGCAGTGGAATATCCTCTGGCCCTGGAGTCCGGAGAGTTAAATCATAGTTCTGACATTTCTGAAGTAGGTGATCCTAAGCAAGCTATTCTATCTCCATGAGCCTCAGTTTCCTCATTTGTAAAATGGAGGAGAAGAGAATCCTTGCCCTCCCTATGTGAGACAAGCCCCTTGCAAACTTGCAAACACCAAAGACACATCCAACCTGCTTTTCTGCGGCTTTCTGGCCTTTGTTTTGTCCAAGAATTTTCCATCAGTTCCTATTTATCCCTTTCATAGACATCCTGCTTGCCCTTTTCCCGTTTCTTTTTTCCTCGGTGGATATTCAGAGCTAAACAGATTTGAGGAAGGTTTATATAAATTAATGAATAATAGAAATATAGTCATTAGAACTTTAAAGGCCCTAAGATCACCTAGTCCAACCTCCTCATCCTCCTGATACAGAAACGCAGGATGAGAGGGGAAAGTGACTTGGACAGCATCACAAGGCAGTATGTAGAAGAAGCCAGGATTTTAGCCTAGCTCCTCTGATGTCCAAAGTCAGCATTCCTACCACTACACTTCACTATCTTGAGATATGGCAAGCCTTTCCAAAGAAATTGGGGGTGATTTTTTGGGCCGTCCTTATGTCGGATGCTAACATGCTTTCTCATACCACAACCCTTGGTGCCACTGTCAGAGACATGCTGGATAGACTACTATTCTGACCCAGGACAGCATTTCTCATGTTCCTATAACAGACTCTTCGTGACAAACTCCTATAAAATGACCCCAATCCCAATCTACTTGGTACCCTGACTTTTCCTAATTATTGAGTTTCCTCCCCGCACAATGGCAAAGGCCCTAGATTAACAAGAAGGGAAATGGGCACTATGGTATAGCATAAAAAGAA
>NC_050582.1:47118199-47118452 GCF_011100635.1 Trichosurus vulpecula | reverse complement strand
AATATATAGGTTTATACATATATAATATTATTTAACACATAATATCGATAACAATATCTATCGATCTATTAATATACTTCTGTTTTTTCCTATTCTGGTGAATGGAACCCCTGAAATCTAGCCATGCATTCTTAGGTCCATGGCCTCCAGGTTAAGAACTCCTGGACGCGCGCGCGCGCACATGTTTGTGTGTGTGTGTGTGTGTACACACATGCGTGTGTGTGATGGAATCCTTTGGATGTTTGGAGAAGTC
>NC_050582.1:47000950-47117699 GCF_011100635.1 Trichosurus vulpecula | reverse complement strand
AGTGAAAATAGAAATATATAGGTTTATACACATATATATTTATATTTAACATATATGTTAAATATATCTATAACAATATCTATCGATCTATTAATATACTTCTGTTTTTTCCTATTCTGGTTAAAGGAACCCCTGAAATCTATCCATGCATTCTTAGGTCCATGGACTCCAAATTAAGAACTCCTGGACGCATGCGTGTGTGTGTGTGTGTGTGTGTGTGTGTGTGTGTGTGTGTGTGTGATGGAATCCTTTGGAAGTCTGGAGAAGTCTATGGAACTCTTCTTATAATACTGCTCTTAAATAATTCAGTGAAATGCTAAATTACAGTTAGTGAAAATAGAAATATATAGGTTTATACACACATATATATATATTTATATTTAACATATATGTTAAATATATCTATAACAATATCTATCGATCTATTAATATACTTCTGTTTTTTCCTATTCTGGTGAAAGGAACCCCTGAAATCTAGCCATGCATTCTTAGGTCCATGGACTCCAGGTTAAGAACTCCTGGACGCACGCGCGCACATGTGTGTGTGTGTGTGTGTGTGTGTGTGTGTACACATGCGTGTGTGTGATGGAATCCTTTGGATGTTTGGAGAAGTCTATGGAACTCTTCTTATAATACTGCTCTTAAGTAATTGAGTGAAATGCTAAATTACAGTTAGTGAAAATAGAAATATATAGGTTTATACACATATATTTTTTATATTTAACATATATGTTAAATATATCTATAACAATATCTATCGATCTATTAATATACTTCTGTTTTTTCCTATTCTGGTTAAAGGAACCCCTGAAATCTATCCATGCATTCTTAGGTCCATGGACTCCAAATTAAGAACTCCTGGACGCATGCGTGTGTGTGTGTGTGTGTGTGTGTGTGTGTGTGTGTGTGTGTGTGTGATGGAATCCTTTGGAAGTCTGGAGAAGTCTATGGAACTCTTCTTATATACTGCTCTTAAATAATTAGTGAAATGCTAAATTACAGTTAGTGAAAATAGAAATATATAGGTTTATACACACATATATATATTTATATTTAACATATATGTTAAATATATCTATAACAATATCTATCGATCTATTAATATACTTCTGTTTTTTCCTATTCTGGTTAAAGGAACCCCTGAAATCTAGCCATGCATTCTTAGGTCCATGGACTCCAGGTTAAGAACTCCTGGACGCACGCGCGCACATGTGTGTGTGTGTGTGTGTGTGTGTGTGTGTGTGTGTGTGTGTGATGGAATCCTTTGGAAGTCTGGAGAAGTCTATGGAACTCTTCTTATAATACTGCTCTTAAATAATTCAGTGAAATGCTAAATTACAGTTAGTGAAAATAGAAATATATAGGTTTATACACATATATATTTATATTTAACATATATGTTAAATATATCTATAACAATATCTATCGATCTATTAATATACTTCTGTTTTTTCCTATTCTGGTTAAAGGAACCCCTGAAATCTAGCCATGCATTCTTAGGTCCATGGACTCCAGGTTAAGAACTCCTGGACGCAGCGTGCGCACATGTGTGGTGTGTGTGTGTGTGTGTGTGTGTGTACACACATGCGTGTGTGTGATGGAATCCTTTGGATGTTTGGAGAAGTCTATGGAACTCTTCTTATAATACTGCTCTTAAGTAATTGAGTGAAATGCTAAATTACAGTTAGTGAAAATAGAAATATATAGGTTTATACACATATATTTTTATATTTAACATATATGTTAAATATATCTATAACAATATCTATCGATCTATTAATATACTTCTGTTTTTTCCTATTCTGGTTAAAGGAACCCCTGAAATCTAGCCATGCATTCTTAGGTCCATGGACTCCAAATTAAGAACTCCTGGACGCATGCGTGTGTGTGTGTGTGTGTGTGTGTGTGTGTGTGTGTGTGTGTGTGATGGAATCCTTTGGAAGTCTGGAGAAGTCTATGGAACTCTTCTTATAATACTGCTCTTAAATAATTCAGTGAAATGCTAAATTACAGTTAGTGAAAATAGAAATATATAGGTTTATACACACATATATATATATTTATATTTAACATATATGTTAAATATATCTATAACAATATCTATCGATCTATTAATATACTTCTGTTTTTTCCTATTCTGGTGAAAGGAACCCCTGAAATCTAGCCATGCATTCTTAGGTCCATGGACTCCAGGTTAAGAACTCCTGGACGCACGCGCGCACATGTGTGTGTGTGTGTGTGTGTGTGTGTACACATGCGTGTGTGTGATGGAATCCTTTGGATGTTTGGAGAAGTCTATGGAACTCTTCTTATAATACTGCTCTTAAGTAATTGAGTGAAATGCTAAATTACAGTTAGTGAAAATAGAAATATATAGGTTTATACACATATATATTTTATATTTAACATATATGTTAAATATATCTATAACAATATCTATCGATCTATTAATATACTTCTGTTTTTTCCTATTCTGGTTAAAGGAACCCCTGAAATCTAGCCATGCATTCTTAGGTCCATGGACTCCAGATTAAGAACTCCTGGACGCATGCGTGTGTGTGTGTGTGTGTGTGTGTGTGTGTGTGTGTGTACACATGCGTGTGTGTGATGGAATCCTTTGGATGTTTGGAGAAGTCTAGTGGAACTCTTCTTATAATACTGCTCTTAAGTAATTGAGTGAAATGCTAAATTACAGTTAGTGAAAATAGAAATATATAGGTTTATACACATATATTTTTTTATATTTAACATATATGTTAAATATATCTATAACAATATCTATCGATCTATTAATATACTTCAGTTTTTTCCTATTCTGGTTAAAGGAACCCCTGAAATCTAGCCATGCATTCTTAGGTCCATGGACTCCAAATTAAGAACTCCTGGACGCATGCGTGTGTGTGTGTGTGTGTGTGTGTGTGTGTGTGTACACATATTTCCATAGAGCAGCCAGAATCACAGATTGTAGGAAATTAAAGGGCACCCAGAGGTCATGTAGTGCAAACCCCTTACATTATTATGGGAAAACTACGGACCATTGATTTTGGATCCTAGAATGCCAGAGCTAGAAGAGATCTCAGAACACTGAGTGTCAGACAACTTGATTATTAATCCTGAAGTGGAGCCCACCTACCATAGGCTAATTGAGTCAGGATTTGATTTAAGGGAGTTGGGTACTGAGACCAAAATAGCAGCCCCCCTTTTTAAAAAGAAGGTTCACTTTCACTCATGCTCATGTTGTACTGTCTCCACTGGGTGAGCAAAACAACTACTAGTTTCAGTTAATCAGTAGCTAGGGAGAGGTTGAACATTAGTGAGCGAGGGGATGATGGTAGGGGCAATCTGCTGGAAGAAAATGGGAGGCAAGGAGATTTAGGGTGCATGTAGAAGGGTAGGCTTTGGCAAGAAGGGCCATGTCATGGTTGGAGATGAGCAGAAAGATGGTTAGAGAAAGGGTTTGAAATGCAGAGAAGGGAGAAAGAGAGAGCTCATAATTCATGGTCTCCTTTTTTTCCGTGAAGAATATGGAGAGACTATTGACTCAGAGGGTTGGGGGGAGAAGTAGTTGTGGAAGGTTTGAGGAAAATGGTTTGGAACATCTGTAGTGGAGAGCCAAACAGGGAATCAATTAGGGAGGAATGAGATTAACAGCTGGTATCTGTATATTGGCAAAGCGCTTTCAATTTGAACCGGAAGCCTGTGAGGTTAATATTAGCAGGTCATATTTTCAATCTTTAACAGATGAGCAGTGAGAGGCCCAGAGAGTTCACATAGCTTGTCCATGGTCACACAGCTAGTAAGTGTCAGGAAGCATTTGTAGCCAGGTCTATGGCAGATTCATAAACAAATTCAAGCTATGCAATCGGTTGGCCCTGGCTCTGGGTAGACATAATTACTCAGCGGACTGTCCTGCCTCTTAGCTGTGTCTAAAAGTCTCGTAATAATATATGTGAAATATTGATGAACTGAGCCCTAAGTGCCCAAGTCAACATTGAATTTGAAATTCATGTGATGCTTACTGCCTAGTCACTCTCAACTGATTGCTAGAAGCACTTAAAATTTAATGCCTTATGTGTAAAAAGACAAATATACTTGGCAGAAAATTATTCTAATTTTTTAATGAACTATGATTCTCCTCAGGACAGTGATATAAAGTTCTCTATGAATTCAGTCAGTCAATGAGCATTTATTAAATGCCCACTATATGCCAGGCCCTGTGCTAAGTGCTGGTGATACAGAAAAAGGCAAAAGACAGCCCCTCAAGGAGCTCACCATCTAATGATGGAAGAAAACCCAGCAATGGGTAAACACAGCATCGATGGGAGGTAATCTCCAAGGAGGGTCCAGTCATTCTAGGCATGGAGGATAACCAATGAAAAGGCCTGAAGATGCCATTTACAAGAAATAGCAAATAGGCCAGTCCAGTTGATTATAGTGTGTAGAGAGGAACAAAATGACTAGGAAGCTAGGAAAGGGCTTGGTGAGGAAGAACTTGAAATGCCAAGCTGAGCATGGTTTCTTTGATTCTCCATGTGATAAGGAGGTAGTCTTTCCCCAAAGGCCTCACTTTTACCAAGGGGAGGAAGGGGGTGGGGCAGGGCTGCAAAACAAGGATATCTCTGGATCACCATTATTGGCCTTTCCCCCTCCCAGTCCTGATCTTTACTGTCATTCATATTCTCCTTTTGAGGCCAGAACCATGGCCTTAATTGTAAGAGGGCGAGGTTCTCAGCCCAAGTTTGTAGTGAAAGTGCGACTTTTTGATTATGTTTTTACTGGACCAAACCGAAAAATCTAGTCAGTCCAGTTTGTTATAATTCATCTAATTCAGGGACCTGGTTCCTTACGTGGAACTAGGAGTATTTCTGGTTATTTGCACTGGCCCAGCTTTCTGATCTTGCACCCATTATGCTGAATTTTATTTTCTGAGGTGGGCAGGAAAGAGCTATCAAAAATCTTCCTATGTTTCTTAAGGCAGCTGGGGGAAACATTTTTTCCATTGCCTCTTTAAGAAAGAGCACACGAATGATTTGGGGAGCTCGTGCATGGGGAGATCCTTAATTTCTTACCTCCTGATGGCTCCCATATAGCAGATAGGTAGTCATAAAACAAGTTAGATAAATTAGGCATTAGCAGGTAGGAGAGATGCTGTTGAAGAATGTGGAATCAGTTTGCTCTTTTTCTGTGTATAGACTTAAGTCAGGGGTTCTTAACATTTTTTTGTATCATAGATCCCCCCGCCATAGTCCGGTGAAGCCTATGGACCCCTTTTCAGAATAATGTTTTTTAAGTATAAAAAATAAAATACATAGGTTTACAAAAGAAAGTAAGTATATTGAAATATGGTTCTCGAAAAATATTTTTAAAAGTCCACAGGACCCCAGGTTAAAATGCCCTGATATGAGCAGATAAGTAAAATACAGGAAATAAAATATAGGCATGGAGGGCAATAAATCAATAGATTAAATTTATTAAGCACCTGCTGTGTTCTGGGCACTGTGCTAAGGGCTGGAGATGCAAAAGGAGACAAAAGATAGACCCTGCCCTTGAGGAGCTTACAAACTGATTTGGGAGACAACACGCAAACATATATACAAAGCAAGCTATCTACAGGAGAAAGAAGAAATAATGAACAGAGGAAAGGCACTAGAATTAAGAGGAAGTGAGAGAAGGCTTCTAGCAAAAGAAGGAATCTTAGTTGGGATTTAAAGGAAGTCAAAAATTGTGAAAACTCCATCCACTAGATGTAGGGGTACTTAGCCTATGTCTGTGAGCTTGTTTAAAAAAAATGACAACTCTTTCAGTACAATATTGCTTCCTTTGTATTCCTTTATATTTTATTTTATGAACATAAAAAACATTCTGATATGGGGACCATAGGCTTTACCAGATTGTTCAAGAGGTTAAAAAAAGGCTAAGAACCGCTGTACTAAAGGGAGAAAAATCTCTTCTGCAAGGGGGAGGGTAGGGCAGTCTGACCACAAGCCTGATGGAGAATATCTTACAAGAAGTAAGATAAAGGGAAATTTCATTACCCAAGTCACAGAATCTTTAAGCTGGAAGGGCTCTCAGTGGCCACCTAGTGCAATCTGGACTTTAACAGGACTTTCCATGGTGGCTCATTCCACTTTTAGCCATCTCTGATTCTCAGTCAATCCATTAATAAACATTCATTAAGTTGTTACTCTGTTTCAGGCACTGTGCTAAGTTGCTGGGGATACAGAAAGAGGCAAAAGACAACCCCTGCCCTTAGGAAAGGAGAGGGGGAGACAACATGTAAACTGATATACAAAACAAGCTATATATGGGATGTATAGGAAATAATTAACAGAGAGAAGACACCAATATCAGGAGAGGTTGGAGAAGGCTTCCAGTAAAAGATGGAATTTTAGTTGGGACTGAAGGAAGCCACGGAGGTCAGTAGGCATAGTTGAGGAGGGAAAAAAATCTTCATAGGATCTTTTCTTACACTGAGGCACTAAATGTGCCTTTCAGTACCTTCCAGCCTCTGCTCCTTCCTTTGTCCACCAGAGGCAAACAAAACAGGAGGCAATTAAGAAGAGCTCAGATTTAGAATCTCAGGACCTGAATTTCAAACAACTACTCACCATCTGCATGAGCTTGCCCAAGTCCTCAGACCTTTCTGGGCCTCAAGTCAGCTTATTTATAAAATGAGCAGGTTAGATCAAGTACTTCTGGCTCTAAATTCATAATCTCATGATCCTAAACATAATCACCTTCTCCAACCCAAGCCCTCAGATATTTGGACAATCATCATCTCCTTCTCTGCCCAACCACCAAAGTCTCTTTTTCTTCTGGCTAAATATTCCTTGTTTTATTTTCGTATAATATGATCTCACGGCCCCCATCATTCTGTCGACCCTCCTCTGGTCAGTCTAGTTTGTCAGTGCCCTCCATAACTAAACATGATACACCAGATGTGGTCTGTTCCAAGCGGAGTACAGTGGGGCTACTATGTCTGATGTTCTAGTCACTTTTATTCTTGTGAATGTAGCCTAAGCTTTTGTGGCTGCCATAGCTCACCATTGCTGTTGAGCTTGTGGTCCACTAAAACCCCCAGATCTTTTCATTCAAACTTCTATCTAACCACACTTCATCTACCTTATTTTTTTTTGGAGGGAGGATGGCCAAGCAATTGGGGTTAAGTGACTTGCCCAAGGTCACATAGTTAGTACAGTCAAGTGCCTGAGGCCAGATTTGAACTCAGGTCTCCCTGACTCCAGGTCCAGTGCTCCATTCACTGCACCACCTAGTTGCCCCTACCTTATACTTCTGAAGGTGATTTTGAACCCCAAATGTAGAATGTTACCTTTAATCTCTATTAAATTGCTTCTGTTAGAATTAGCCTGTTCATTAAGCTATTGGGATATTTTGGACCCTGGCTATCATTCAACCTGTTAGCTATTCTTTCCAGCTTTATGCCATCTTAATAGGCATGCCATCTATGTTTTCATCTAAGTCATTGATACAATTTTAAAACAGCATAGGACCAAGAACAAATTCCTGGGCCTTACATTAGAGACCTCCCTCCAAGTTGACATCAACACCATGACTTAATGACTATTTTTTTAGTACAACCATTCAACCAATTTGTAATACTGTGATTTAACCCATTTCTCTCTAGCTTATCCATGAGAATAGTATGAGGGATTTGTCAAATTATTGGCAAAAATCTAAGCCAACTATCTCTATAACATTCCATGGGCTACCAGTTTAGTAACCCTACCCAAAAGGAAATGAGGTCAATTTTTGGTGTGAACTAATTTTATGAAGCCATGCTGGCTCTCAGTAATCATCACTTTCTTTCATGAAAATGTTCAGAATTCAACAATTTTGCCAGGAATCGAAGTCAAATTCCCCAGCCTATGATTTATAGGCTTTACTATCTTCCCTTTTTTAGGTCATTTAACATTCTCCAGTCCTGTGGCACTTTGCCCATTCTCTGTAATTGTTCAAGATCACTGACTGAGCACTCATACCTTCCAGTTATGTCAGTATGCACTCCAGTGTCTAGTTCTTCCAGGCTTGGTGCCTCACGCTCTTCAAAAGCAACTAAATGTTCTCTTGCTGTTTCATTTATTTTGGGTTCCATTTCACTATTAACCATTTTTTGGTTTGATTCTTTTGGGCCTAAGGACCATTTTCCTTGTCAGGAGAAAGAACTAAAATAAAAGTTGATGAATTCTCCCTTTGTCTTCTGTTAGATCCAAGAATTTAAACCAACAGGTATTTCTTTGGTGCTCATTCTGCACTGGACACTTTGCCAGGCCCTCAGGGGAGAAAGACTTAAACCAAACAAACATGCTCTGGCCTCAAGGAGTTGACATTTTAGTAAGGGGACAATATATGCATGTATGAGTGAATACATGAGAAATAGGAATATTGGCAGAGAGGGCACTAGAAGCTGTGGAGATCAGGGAATGCTTCAGGCACTTGAACTGAGTTTTGGAGGAAACAAGGGATTCCAAGAGATGGAGTCGAGGAAGGAGAACATTCTAGGCATAGGGAGTGGCCAGTGCAAAGTTGGAGATAGGAGGTGGAGTGGAATGGGTGAGGAACAGCCAGATATAAGCAGGGAATTAGTGTATAATAAAAGCAGATGGATAGGGTGACTCTAGAGGTAATAGGGACTCACTGCAGTTCATTGAGCAAAGGAGTGATGTGGTCAGACCTGTGCTTTAGAAGTATTTCTTGGGGGCTTACTGGCCCACACTGGTGCTCAGTGGCATTCAGGTTGGTAGAAATAGCCTTTGGACATATTTGTTCAGATGCCATTTCTACTGTTAAGGGTGAAATCCTCTTTGCACCTCAGCAAAATTGGGACATTTGTCGAACATTCTCAAGTCAAGTCAATGATACTAGGCCCTATAGATCACAACAAACTACAGAGCTCTCAGTGGGGCATCATGCGGAATGGGCACTCGAATATTTGTTGAGGCTAATGACAACACCAACACATGTTAATTAAAGAAATTAAATTGAAGTACTTAAGAAATTTCAACTGTCTTAAAAGTCTGCTTTCACAAAGAGTAAGAGATTATAAATTATTTGGTAGGCTGGACAGAGTTAAGGAAGGACTTACCTAGTTAACCTACCTTTCTAGGGTAGATCTTCCTACTTTATAGGGCTTTATACTTTACTCAGATTCAACACTTTATGTTAGATATAAATAGGGGTCTTCTCAGGGTTTCTGATTAATCAGGTGCAGAGTACAGCAGGGAGCTGGCCCAAGAGCCCTGCCTCTGACGCATACTGGCTGTTTGACCCTGTGCAAGTCACTTAATCTCTCAGTGTCCCAGGCACCTTCAGAGAGGCAGTTTGGCATGGTGGGAGTCTGGAAGGCCTGGGTTTGAATGATGCCTCACACATTTCCAATCTGCAGGATCCTGGGCAAATCACTTAACATTCCTGAGACTCTGTTTCCTCATCTGTAAAACTAGGGGGTTGGTCTCAATGACCTCCAGGTTCCTTTCCAGTTCTAAATCTAATATGATCCAGGTCTCCAAATAGTTAGGCGATCAGGCTGCACCCAGAACCATGCCTAGGTTGGGATTTTAACACTTTGACAATATGTATCCTCTCTAAGAAAATGCAGATGGTTTGATGTGTCCCCATCTCCTCTCAAAAAAAAAAACAACAAAAATACAAAAGGAAGGAAAAAAAAAGAAAATCAAAGTGTATGTTCTGACCAAGCAGAGAGGAAGAGGACTAGGATGTGCCTCAAAGTGAGTGTTCTCAATTTCCCTTTCCTATCAGTTTCCCAAAGCTTTAAGGCGATGGAAAATTGGGCTGTGGGTTATTAGAGGATCTGGTGACACTGACAGTTAAGGTTTCCTGAACAATTGAAAAGATGTTTTGTAAGTTGCATTTCCAACAGCGATTAATGTGCACGGTTGTCAAATATGAAAAGGCTGAATGAGGTAGGATTAAAGAAATCTGGGGTATTTTATTATAACACAGGAAAACGCAAGTTGCTAGATCCAGAACCATTTAGACTTCTTTGACAGAGCACTCCAAGCTTCCTGAGATAATCTCCTTGTACTAAGTGTTTCCTCACCCTTCAGTTACCCTGCCAACCCCTTGGTCTACTGCACGACTAACATAGAACTGAGGAGACAAGGACACTGCATTAAGTGTTTTCATTCTCCTACAAGGATGCTTACTTCCTCTGACAAATATGTTTGCCATGGTCATAAAGATGAACACCAAACAGAAATGTTGGCCTCCAACATTTGGGTTTGGTGGCTCCATGGAAAACCAGGCAGCTGGCATGCCTGGATGGGCATCCACTGACAGAAATCCTGTCATTGACAGAACACCCTCCTTGGGAAGGCCTCAGCAGAATTGTGAAACAGCTTTCCCAGTCATTGATGAGCTCCACCTGCCACCTCTGAGCCGCCCTCCCTTCCCCTTCACACCCTTAGCCTTATACAGTCCACTACCCCTTCCTCCAGGACCTCTACCCAAGCTAGTCCACAGACCATGCATAGCCTCTGCACATCTCTCTTCATCCACCCACTCCATTTTAAAACAAGCAAACTACTAGCCTCTCCCGGGCCCCATTTTTGCAGGGCCTTGTTTCCAGCTGTCTAGTACAGGTGGAAAGAAACCTGATAAATGAACACCCATTCTCCTCCCTGAAGCTTTCCTGATCATTCCAGCCTCCTCTGAACTTCTAGACAACTCTATGCTCTGATCTTACGAAATACATCACATCGCCCTGTCAATCAGTCAACAGGCATTTATTAAAAGCTTACTATATGCAAGGCAGTATGATGAAGGCTAGGGGTGCAAAGAAAAGCAGAGGCAAGATTGTCTACACAAAGGAATCATAAGCCCTTTGATCAAGGGAATCACAAACCCTGACACCTAGCTTAGTGGCTGGCATAGAGCAGGATCATTGCATCAGAGATTTCCAGCTACAGTGACCTTAGAGGCCATCCAGATGGGCACCCTTATTTTACAGATAAAAAAACTGAAGCATAGAATGGTTAAGTGACTTTTCCAAGGTTACAGTAAGCTTCCAGATCAAGACACAGAAGGGAACACAGGGGTCATTAGTCCAATCCCCTCATTTTACAGGGAAAGAAAATGAGGCTCAGGAAGGTGAAGTGACTTCTCCAAGTCTATACAGCTAGTGACAGAGGTAGCATTTGAACTCAGGTCCTCCTATTCCAAAGTAGGCACATAACAAGTCTTTGTTGAATTATTTATGTAATTTAATTTAGAAATGGCTCTAAGCAGATGCCATAGTAGCAGAAATGCGCATTTCCTCCATAAGGCTGAGATGGGAATATAAAGAGACCTCTGATTTGGGGTGACCTAAGACAACATAGCCCAGCTCACCAGAGCAGATCCAAGAACATGTCAAATTCAAAAGGAAAGGCCAGTGTTGCTTGGATGCCTGGATCATGATGAGTACAGATGAAATGTACAGAAGAGTTATTAGCTGAGGATGAGGCTGTAGAGTAAATGTATACGCTAATGGTTGATTAAGCAAATATTTCTAAAACAAAGTAGGCATAAGCATAAAATGAAATATGACAGGCTCTCTTTCAGCTATTCATTTTAAATAAGCCTTGGACAAATGAAAACTTTGGTTCATAGTAAATATTTGATCATGCTGGGCAAATGGCAAAGTTAGCTACAGCAACTGTGCTCCTTCCTTCTACATCACTGCTGATTGTCTAAAAGTGCAGTGTGGAGGGGAGGGGAGGAGAAGGGAGGCGAATGTGATCTCAGACAGAAGCATGCCATGTTACTCTAACAAGAGCATTCTTTCACACCTTGTTTTTGCATGTTTACAAAACATCTCCCAGCTAATGATGCCAAATGTCAGCATCACCAAGGTACCATGTGGGTTTAATTTCATTTTTAAATACCACTGACATCTCCATAGCTCTGCATGTCATTATATGTGTATAGATATGATTCTAGTCAGCCCAATTTTTCATTTCTAACTTTGCAAGAAAAAAAGGAGTGGAACCACAGAGGAGAGAAAACATTCTCTCTCAGCTTCTCACAGAACTGAGGAGTGAGGTGGGAACACAGATAGGGGAAAGGAAAAAGACAGACACTGAAATTAAGATTAGGCCTGTTCGCTGGCTGTTGACTCAATAGCCATCTTTCTGGCTGACCTTGGAATTCAAACAGGACCTAAATTCAGATAGGGGGTAGCAAGTTTCAATGGAAAGAAAACTGCCTTGAGACTCAGAAAACCAGGCTTTAGACAATACCTCTGTGTGACTTTGAGCTAGTCATTTAATTTCTCTGGGCCTCTGTTTCCTCTTCTGTAAAATGAGAAGCTTGGACTAGATGACTTTCAAGGTCCCTTCCAGCCCTAAATCCATGATCCTGGCTCTGCCACTCGCTGTGTTGTTTTTTATTCTGTTATTTTTCAGTCATATCTGACTCTTCATGACCCCATTTGAGGATTTCTTGGCAAAGATACTGGAGTAATTTGCCATTTCCTTCTCCGGCTCATTTTACAGATGAGGAAACTGAGGCAAATGAGGTTAAGTGACTTGTCCTGGGTCACACAGCTCATATGTGTCTGAGGCCACATTTGAAAGCAAGTCTTCCTGACTGCAGGCCCAATGCTGTATCCACTGCAGCACCACCTAGATGCCCCCTTGCTGTGTTACCTTGGGCAAATAGTTTGTCCTCTTGGGGTCCGTTTCCTCAACTGTAATGAAATTAGACTAGATATCCTCTAAGGTCTCTTCCGGCTCTAAATCTATGATTCTGTGAACCCTCCATGAATTTAATATAGTTCAACTTCCAGATATGTCTGTATATTACGTACTACTTCTTTTATATTCTTATATTAATATTGTCAACATTAGATCTGCTAATTGGAAGGAGGCTCAGAGGCCATCTAATCCAACCCATACTTGAATAAGAGTCCTTAACAGTTAGACAACCAGCTTTTAAAGGAACTAGAGATATTTATCTTGGGGAAGAGAAACCTTTGCAGGGATGTGACAGTCATCTTTGAATATTTGAAGTTCTGTCATGTGAAAGAGGCATTAGACTTGTTCTTCTGGACCCAGAGGACAGAACGGTAATAGAGAAGCAAATTTAGGCTGTGTATAATGAGCGACTTCCTAACAATTAGAGCTGTCTAGAAGTAGAAAGGGCTACCTCAGGAGGTTGGGATGTACAGAAGATGGAACCAAGGACAAGTAACAGACAATTAACAATGACTGCTCTTTGGAGTCTGTCATTCGAAATATTCAGAGTTCTTCTAAGTATATCAAATGTTTAGCCTACTTCCTCCATTTTGTCTCTAAGAATAGTAAAGGAGACTTTGTTAAATATTTTACTGAATCCAGATAAATACAACCATGGCATTCTTCTAGCTACCAACTTTGTCAAAAATGAAATCAGGTTAGTCTGGCATGAGTTGTGCTGTTGGCTTTTTTTGATCATGGCTTCCTTTTGCAGAAGTTTACCACCAATTAAGTAACTAATATATTCTAGAATTTCCCTAAGAATCAAAGTCAAGGACACTGGCCTGTGTTTAGAGATATTACAATGTCTTCTTCCTTTTGAGAAGCAGGACTTTTGTATATTTCTAGGCCTGCAGTACTTCTGAGGGTGGCTTGATCATATTCATCAGTTATTTCAGCACGCTGGCATGTTGTTCATTTGGGCCTTGTGACTTCAACTCATCAGGGGTAGTGAGTTGCTCTCTTGCTGTTGCTCAGCTGTGTCCAACTCTTTGTGACCCCATGGACCATAGAATGCCAAGCCCTCCCTTTCTCCACCATCTCTCAAAGTCTGTCCAAGTGCATGTTCATTGTTTCCACAATACCATCTCTCCATCTTATCCTCCGCCATACTCTTTTCCTTTTGCCTTCAATCTTTCTGAACTTCAGGGTCTTTTCCAATGAATCCTTTCTCCTTATTACATGGTCAAAATATTTAAGCTTCATCTTCACTATTTGATCTTCCAGTGAATAGCCCAAATTAATTTCTTTAAGCATTGACTAATTTGTTCTCCTTGCTGTCCAAGGGACTCTCAGAAGTCTTCTCCAGCACCACAATTCAAAAGCATTAGTTTTGTGACACTCAGCTTTCCTTATAGTCCAACTTTCCCAGCCATATATTGCTACTGGAAAACCATAGCTTTGACTACACAGACCTTTACTGGCAAGGTGATGTCCCTGCTTTTTAGTATGCTGTTCACATTTGCCGTACCTTTCCTTCCAAGGAGCAAGTATCTTTTAATATCATGACTGCAGTTGCTGTCTGCAGTGATCAAAAATATGAAATCTGACACTACTTACATTGCTTGCCTCTCTGTTTGCCAGGAAGTGATGGGACCAGGTGCCAAGATCTTAGTTTTTTTGATATTAAGGTGACTTGAACTCATCAGGGTCAGTAAATTGTTCTCTTACTATCTCTCAATTCATCTTGGCTATTTTTTTGGGTTCTGTTGAATCTGGTAGGCACTGGCAGTAGTCAAAATCAGAATTGAATAGAGAGGTCACATGGAGCAGTACAGAGAGCCTGGAGCCAGGAAGACTTGTTTCCAATCCCACTTCAGATTTTTTTTTATCTCTGTGACCCTGGGAAAGCCATAACTTCGGAGAGGCTCAGTTTTCTCATCTATAAAATGGGGATAATAGCATCTATGGCACAACGTTGTGAGAATCAAGTGAGATAATGTATGCAAAGTACTTTGTCAGCCTTATAGTGTAATATAAATTTGTACTAGAATTTGTTCTATGAATCCTCTCTGTTCTATGATCCAAATTAGCCACAACATAGTTAACAAAACCTATACTTTTTGTCCTTAGGTTTCCTCTTCAGGCTCACTTCATCCTGAATTTTCAGGCCTCTGATATGATTCTAAGAGGACATGTAATTTTGTGTTCATTCTCTGTTACCCATCCTTGTTGCCATCATTCTATACATATCTTTTTACAAAAAATTCTGAATCTAACAAATAACAATTAAAAGGGGGGATTTCTGTATACATAGTGGAGCAAAAAAAGAAGGATTTTTACAGAAAATGATAGCCCTCTCTTATGAACAGCTTCTTTTTCTTTCAGAGTATGTAATAAATTCAGCTTGTAGGTTTCACAGCCGTCCTGCTTGTCTGTACTCTTTTCTCACTTCCCTTCTGTTCTCTTTGCATTATTAAAAAGATTCTTCAGTGACTCCTGCCATTCTTTTTTTTCCTTCCTTCTTGTAATTATTATAATTTTTTTCTACCTAATCCCTTCTCACAATCCCCCTTCCACAAGAAAGGAAAGGGAAGGAGAAGAAAGGAAGAGAGAGAAGAAGAAAGAGAGGGAAAAGAAAAAAAACAAAGAAGCCTTTATAATGTGTATTCATAGTCAAGTAAAAGAAATTCCTACATTGGCCACGTCAAATATGTGTATGCCTACATGTATACTAACACATATACACATCCAAAGGTGTGTATGCCTCACTCTACATCTTGAATCCATCACCTCTTTGTTAGGAGGTAGGTGGCATATTTTATCATCAATCCTCTGGAGTTGTGGTCTTTGCATTGATCAGAGTTTTTAAGTCTTTCAAAGTTATTTATCTTTATAATGTTGTCGTTAGTATATAAATTGCTTTCCTGGTTCCACCTGCTCACTTCATTCTGCATGATCATGTAAGCTTTCCCAGTGTTGTCTGAAACTGTCTATTTTGTCTAATGGTACAGTAATATTCGATTATATTTGTGTATCATAATTTGTTCAGCCATTCCCCCATTGACAGCTTTCCTTTAGCTTTCAATTCTTTGCCACCACAAAGAGCTGCTATCAATACTTTTTTTTTACATATAGCTCTCTTTCCTATTTCCTGCCTTTTAAGAATAGACCTAATAGCAGTATTGCTGGGCCTAAGAGTATGTAGAGTTTAGTGACTTTTTGGGCCTAGTTCCAAATTGCTTTAGGCAATGATCGGAACAATTCTTGGCCTCACCAACAGTGCATTAAAGTACCTGTTTTCCCACAGGTTCTAAAACATTTGTCATTTTCCTTTTTTATCCTCTTTGCCATTATGTCTAGAGTAAGCTGGAGCCTCAGAGTTACTTTAATTTGCATTGTTCTTATCAGTAGTGATTTGGAACATTTTAAATACTCTTTAAATACTCCTTGTTCATATCTTTTGACCATTCAACTATTGGGGAATAGATCTTGTTCTTAGAAATTTGAATCAGTCCCTTGTCTATCTCCGTAATGAGACTTTTATCAAAGAAACTTGCTAAAATGATTTTCTTTCAGTTATCTGTTTCCATCTAATTTTAGTTGTATTTGTTTTGTTTGTGCAAAAGCTTTTGAAAATTCTATATGATCAAAATTATACATTATATCTTTTGTGGGATTCTCTCTATCATTTTCTTGGCCAGGAACTGTTCTTCTGTCCATAGATCTGAAAGGCAATTGCTTCCTTGCTTCTCTAATTTGGTTATGATATCACCTTTTTTGTCTGAGTCATTTATCCATGTGGAGCTTATCTTGGTGAATAGTGGCAGATGTTGCTCTTTTATATTGAATTTCCGCCAGACTGCCTTTCTGTTTTCTTAGCAGTGCTTGTCCCATACTTAGTTGTTACCTCAGTATCTGGGGGTCTCTGGATTTATCAAACACCATACCTTGGTATTTGCTTCTCTATGATGTCTGTCGAACCTGTTCCGCTGATAAATCTCTTTTTTTCTTTTAACTACTGCCAAAATATTTTTATGATTATAGCTTTGCAATATGGTTTGGTATCTGGTACTGCTAGGCACTCTTCTTTCCCCTTTTTTATTTCCCTTTAGATTCTTGACCTTTTGTTCCTACAGATGAATTTTGTTATTGTTTTATCTAGCTCCATAAAATAATCATTTGGTATTTTGGTATAGCACTGAATGAGTACATTAATTTGGTAGTACTGTCATTTTTATTATATTAGTTTGGCCTACTCATAAGCAACTAACATTTCTTCAGTTATTTAGGCCTGCCTTTATTTCTGTAAAAAAAGTGTTTTGTTGTTACATTCAATAGTTCTCATGAGTGTCTTGATTTTCAAGTATCTTACACATTCTGTAATGTGGTTATTTTGAGAGGAATTTCTCCATCTCTTCCTACCGGATTTTGTTGGCAATATACAGAAGTACTGATGATTTAGGTGAATTTATTTTATATCCTGCAACTTCACTTAATCTATTGTCTCAAACAATTTTAGTTAGCTCTTTAGGCTTCCTCTAGATCGACTATCATGTCATCTGCAAAATCCAAATGTGTTTCTTCTTTGCCTATGCAAATCCCTTCAATTTCTTTTCCTTGTCTTACTGTATAACTATATATATATATATGTATATGGTTACATACATATAGTTTTATATATATGTGTATATATATATATATATATATATGTATAGTTACTATCTATTGTATAATTCCAGCATAGTTAAATAGTAGTGATAATATTGGACGTCTTTAATTTACCTCTAACCTTATTGGAAAGGCCTCATATATGCTTTTTGAAAAATCTAAGTTGGTCAGTGAGTTCCCTGTGTATCCATATCAGTACCTTTAGCCACTTTTCTCTTTGAAGAATTGCTTTTCTTTGTGTTTTTAGAATTTCATTCATGAGGGCTTTTCAACCTTCCTGGGCTATTTTATCTTAAAGATTTGACTTAGTCCAAAGTTATTTTTTTAATCTTTTAAAATTGACACTCCTCAAATCTTGGGTGCAAATCAGACTATGCCCATAATCTGTCTTCTCTTATCTATTTTCATAACACCTTCATCCATTTGCTCATTCCCAAACACCTAAACTTTTGCAATTGCCTCCTAACTGGCCTTATAGCTTCTACTTTCTCTCCACCCCAATCTATCTTTCATACCACTTATCTTCTTCAGGTATACACTGGCCATGTCAAGACTCTTCTTAAAACTTTTCAACGGGGGCAGCTAGGTGGCGCAATCAGTAGAGCACTGGCCCTGGAGTCAGGAGGACCTGAGTTCAAATCCGGCCTCAGACACTTGACACACTTACTAGCTGTGTGACCTTGGGCAAGTCACTTAACCCTGATTGCCGTGCCAAAAAGCAAAAAAAACAAACAAACAAACAAACAAAAAATCTTTCAACGGCTAGAATAAAGGTGAAACTCTTTAGCCTGGTATTCAAGGCCCTCCACAATCTGATAGCATCCTATCTTTCCAGACCTATTTCATACCACCTGCGTCCACGCACACTATACTCTAGCCAAATCGGATTGTTGGCTATCCTTTGTATGCTTCCTACACTTACTTTTACCTCTGAGCTTTTGGTCATGTTATTTCCTATGGCTCTAATGTGTTCCTTGTTATCTAGCCTATTAAAACATTACCTCTCTTTCAAGTTCCAGCCCAATTGCCACCTCTACCATAATGCCTTCCATGATTCCCCAAATCAGTCCCCACCCTTCTCTGTCATACCTCACATAGTGCCTGACTTATACTTATCTCAGCAGTTTTTCAAGTATATTTTTTGCCACAGTTATTTGGCAGGTAGTGGGTCTTATTCAACCTTACCATCTCCCCTATCACCTGCCAAGCACAGTATTCCGCATAGAGTAGATGCTTAATAAATTAAGCATTAAGCATTTAGTAAGCATCTTCTAGGGGTAGACTTATCTTCCTTAGTTCAAATTTGACCTCAGATACTTATTAGCTGGGTGACCCTGAGCAAGTCACTTGACCCTGCTTACCTCAGCTTCCTTATCTGTAAAATGAACTGGAGAAGGAAATGGCAAACTACTCTAGTATTTTTGACAAGAAAACCCCAAATGGGGTCACAAAGAGTCAGGCACAACCGAGACAACTGAACAACAACAAGCATAATGATGGCACATAGTAGGCACTTAAATACTTGAGGATTGGTTGGTTGGTTCATTGGTGAACAACAAGTACGCTAGTACAGTATAACTGGATTGTAGGGAACAGCTATTAAAGTTGAATCTCCTCAAATAAGTACTTGTCAAGAAATCACTAATAATTCCAAGTCACTAAGCTCCCAATCTGATCCTGGCACTGGGCTTTAAAACTGAAAAGGTTCTGATACCATAACCCCCCTTGAGGCTGATGCCATAATTCATGTAAAAACAAATGACTGCCAGTTTCCCTACCATTTTCACATTCGAGAAGGGTTCAAATACTTTTCAAAAACACCCTCGATTGACTCATTACCAGAAAGTAGATGCTAAAAGTACATTCCATTGTGAAACAGGTCATTTCAAAGTGATTTTCTCTAAGAATTGTCACCCAGAGGGAGGAAATGTCATAGTTTCATGAGTCTGGAATTATGCAATAAAACTTTAATCAGACACAACTGCATAATGATTTTTTTCCAGGCATGAATATTTCAACCACCAGTCTTATTACTGCAGATCAGGTATTGAGTGTATATTATTTGTGGAAAAATATGCCACAATTTATTTCTAACTACATGTAATGGAAACTGCCTATACATCACAAGTCGATGAAAAAATAAACAGAAGCTTTGGAGATCCATGTTCACTTTGGTACATTTAAAATGTACATTTGTTAGGATCAATTCCTGTCTAGTGCAAACATCAATGCATTATGAATAAAAAAAAAGATTTGATATCATAGCATGCAGAAATGAACACTGCCCTTGTGGCATTTGGCGAGATGAGATTAAAGTACAGGAAGCGAGGAGGGGCTAGACCTCCCCATCTCTGAACTCCTCGGATGGATCATCATTTAGGAACAGTCCTTGAGCTGGCTAGAATATAACTCCAGTTAACCAGAAACCCTAGGGAATGTTATGGCTGGGCCAGCGGAACATTCTTGTTTGCCAAACACTGGCCAGAAAACACTTTCCATTTTGATACTTGCTTACAATCTTTCTCAAATGTCTGAATCTTCTTTTCTACCCTCCATGGTAGTCTAATTAACAGTACCTAATCTTTTCCTCTGTGAAAATAAGAGGAGAGCTAGGTGATAAAATGGATAAAGTGCTGGGCCTAGAGTCAGGAAGACCTGAATGCAAATGTGCCCTCAGACACTAACTAGCTGTGTGACCCTGAGCAAGTCACTTATCCCTGTTTGCCTGCATTTTCTCATCAGCAAAGTGAGCTGGAGAAGGAAATGGCATACCACTCCGATATCTTTGCCAAGAAAACCCTAAAATGAGATCTTGAAGGGTCGGATATGGCTGAAATGACTAAACAACAAATCTTTTCCCCTTTGAAAACAGAGGATATTACCACCATTTCTAATATCAGCTCCTCATTATGCAGAGCTAGAGATGGAGATGGCAGCTGAACACTTAGGTGATCCCACATAACACAACACCTGAAAGTTATGGGGGGTTTCTTTTGGGGGAAGTGGGGGGAGAAACCACATCATTGAGCTTTGTTTCTTAATACTTCTATTTCTGATGAAAAGTAGAGTGAAGAAACATAGGATGATATTAACAGCCTTCAGAGAGGATTCACCCAACGCACCTGCAGCTTTCTGTTCATTTTTTTGGTTATTCTGTGCATCACAGTATAGGACTTTGGCCTTAGTCTTGCTACATGAGTTAATTATCTCTCTTTTCTGTTATATGTGCTCTTCTGTGATGCCTTTTTCCCCTCCGTCAGCCAATAGGCATGTATTAAGTGCTTACAGTGTGCCTAACACTGTACTAGGAACTTGGCATACAAATAATCATAGTTAACATTTATAGAGAGTTTTAAATTTTGCGAAATATGTTGTTATAAATATCACCTCATTTTACCCTAACGACAACTCTTGGAGGTAGGGGCTAATATTATTTCCATTTTATAGATGAGGAAACTGAGGCTGGCAGGTTAAGTGTCTTGACTAGAGTCACACAGCTAGAAAGAATCTGAGGCTGGATTTGAACTGAGGTTTTTTCCTCCCTCCTAGGACAATAACAATCCACTACACCACTTAGCTGCCTAAGATACATATAGAGGGGATGGTACTAGCTGATTCTCTTTAAAATCACTGCTACTTCCCAGTGGCCCCCCACTTCCAGCAGAAATCCCACACCCCCATATTGTAACATCGAAGTTGTTGTTGGTGGTGTTTGGTCGTATGCGACCCTTTGTGTGACCCCAGTGGACCACGGCACTCCAGGCCCTTCTATCCTCCACTGTCTCCTGAAGTCTGCCCAAGCTTGTTTTCATTACTCTCATGATGCTATCTGTCCATCTCATCCTCTGCTGTCCCCTTCTCCTTTTGCCTACATTCCCACACTTATTTTAGTTGGCTCCCACTGCTTTCTACTGATGACTTTTTTTTAACTTTTCAAAGGAGGGATGGTGACAAAGAAGGATTTGTATCTATCAGCAATGAACCATTAAAAAAACCACAAATCGGGGTATGAACAACTCTGCTTCTGCTGCTAACAGTGGATCAGAGAGTGGGTTATGGATGGGAATGCTTAACATTAGGTTGTTATAAGATCATAAATCTAGGGCTGGAAGTGACCTAAGAGGCCTCCTCATTTTACAGATAAGGAAACTGAGGTCCAAGGAAGTTACAAAAATGATCCCAGTTCTGGAGCTGGAAGGGATCTCAGAGACCATCTAATTCAACCCTAATTTTAGAGATGAGGAAACTGAGGCTGCCTAGGGAGGAGAAGTGAATTGTTCATGGCCACACAACTAATAACTATCTAAGGTGGGATTCAAACCCAAGTCTTCCTGATTCTAAGTAAAGTGCCCCATCCATTGTACTGTTTCTCCTTTTGTCTTTAGACATTTAAGGATCCGCTTGACCTCTGACTGATCGGGATGCCTTGAATTGCTGAAGGAGGCCCAGTGGGATTCTTGAGTGTCTTTCACATTATGCAACCCCACCTGAAACATCTGGTAAAGGGGAGGATTGTACAAGGTCAGGCCCAAATTAATGGGTATTTTTTCCCCAGGATCTGAGTGTTGCACTTCTTGCTTTTTCCCTTTGCTTGTGACCAAATATACACACAGCTTGACAAAACAGAACTACTCAAAGGATGCAGTGAGAATTCCCTTTCTCTAGGGTCCATTGTGCTTTATACTCTTTGAGTGTGTGTTTTATTGGGCCAATGGGCTAGAAGAGGGTTAGGGCTGCATTTTAGGATTTCACCTTTGAATCTCCAGCAGCCACCTCAACATATTTGAAGGAGTTTAATAAATGTTTATGAAATTGAACTGAATTGGCCACCTCCCTCTCTCATTTCCACTCTTAAGATGCTCCAAATTGAGTTAATTTTTCATTTCTACGATTTCAATGGCCTTTCCCTTATCTCATTTTATCTCTATGTGATGGCCAGAATAGAATGTAGAATTTTAAGCTGTCTTATCAGAGAAGAAGGGAATCCAATTAACATTCCACCGAATTAATATTTAGTTCTTTTTGATATTTCCCTTTGTATTTGATGGCCTTAAAAAAACCCCTCTGCTGCCACATCGGTAGGAAAGTGTAACTTGATTCAATTCATTTGCAATTAGGAACCCAGAGCGTTTTGCTTTGCTTGAGTCTATAGCTCTGCTCAATTTGCATGCGTTTATTCAGTGATGCTTTCCTTTATGGCCCTGATTTTGGCATGTCTCCGTGTGCCAAACCTGCCCTGCTTCTCGCGCCAGGCTTAGCACCCTCCCATTGGGAATGCTTAGCAGCTTGTCCTTCTAGCTAGTTGGACCCCAACAGAGAGTGAAAGCAGAGACAAACTCAGATCCCAGTGAAGTTTCAGCTCCCCTTACTTTGGGGCAAACAGACTTCCAAAACCTTACTCTGCCTTCTCTTTTTCTATATCATCCATATCCCACCCAGCGTAAGCTGGTCCCTGCCAAATGGAGCTCCCCTTCATGTGAACGTCGGAAGCTCTGTTCTGGACATACTATTCCCAAACCAGGTTCAAATTGGAAAGAAAAAAATGATAATAACGGGGAAACATGCAGTTTATAAAGAAAACTGGAGCTGATTAGGAGAGAGCAATTGAAAGCAGACAGAGTCTACCAGGCATGGTTGTCAAATCCTCTTTCTGCAGGTGTCTAGCAAACCCAGCCTCTGGTGGATGGCTGGGCTGCACTTATTGTGAGGACTGGGGAAAGAGCAATTTCAATGATATGTAGGCACTCCTTAGAATAAGACCATACTGCTTTCTACAATGGGAGGACTAGGGCTCTGCATCATACTCAGAACTGAAGATTCAGACAGGTAAGAGGCATAATGGAAAGACTTCTTGGCCTGGCATCAGGAAGATCCAAGTTAAAAACCTGTCTCTCAAACTTACTAGCTGTGTGACCCTGGGCAAGTCACTTAACCTTACTTGGCCTCAGTTTCCTTGTCGCTAAAACAAGGATAATAATAGCGCCTGACTTAGAGGGTTATTAAGAGAATCAATTGAAATCACATATGCAAATCATTTTGAAGACTTTAAAGCTCTCTGTAAATGTTCATTACTATTATTACTATAAGTAATTATTACTATTACCTTTTATAGTCCCATTCCCTTTCATTAGTGATATCTTCCTTACAATTAATAATGTAAACAAACAAAAAAGAAAGCTGAGATGAAGGCAAACACTTTGTAATTATAGTGAACGATGTGGCCTAGAGATCACAAAGCCCTCTCTCCTGGCAGGAAAGTGATGGGGGCCTGTGAGTGCAAAATGTTGCACACACTGATGAATGTCTTCACAGTGTTGGTAATTTTTGTTTAGCTGCTTGTCTCTGTTATAACTTCTTTACTTTGTATTAATCATATGCCAGTTGCAATAGATTATACAAAAGTTGGTTCCGAAGGAGGTTGAAAAACTTAACTTGGCAAAGAATACAAAAAGCTAACAATGTAATAATGTGCAGTGGTCCCAAACTTTTTTTTCTTTGCACACACTTATTTAATTAACAAATAATTCTTGTGTAAATGATGGCAGGGTGAGAGGGTAGAAGATTTTTCCAGTGGCACCCAAGAAATGCAGTGAACATTAGGTTAAAACTGCCCTGAGAGGCTGATGATACTTGTAGAATTGCACAAATGGGTGGGATTGGGGAGTTATCAGTCCATAATGGGTGAAGAGAAGGTGCTGTTATATTGGAGACAGACTCCATGACTGGCTGTCCTGGGGAGGACAGGATGTAACCCAGCTTTGTACCTTCTAATTAGTTAATCATACACCCCTTAGCATCAAGTCATGGCCCTAACTTTGGAGATCACTGTTAATTCAAATCTGGCCTCAGACACCTACTAGCTGTGTGACCCTGGGCAAGTCACTTCGCCCTGTTTGCCTCAGTTCCCTCATCTGCAAAATGAGCTGGAGAGGGAAATGGCAAACCACTCCAGGATCTTTGACAAGAAAACCCCAAAAGGATCACCAAGAGTCAGCCACAAGTGAACAGCAAAGCTATGATTATGGTAAAAAGAGTGCTGGACTTGGGAGTCAGGAACATCTGCATTTGAATCATTCTTCAGACATTTACTAAGCTGTGTGACCCTGGACAAGTCACTTAACATCTCTATGTCTTAGCTCTCTCATCTGTAAAATGAGTGGGCTAATAGTACCTATCTCACACTGTTGTTGTGCAAATCCAATGAGATGATGTATGTCAGGTGCTTATATACATCCAAACACTTAAAACACTGCTAATATTCTTAGGTTTCGATAGACCCTTGGATTGAAATTGCTTTCCTCTCTAAGAATTTAAGAACATGAAAAACAACATACAAGATCATTTCAAGGATCAATCCTGTATAGATTTGTTCTCTGACCCTGGCACTAAGTGACATTCATTCATTCGGCACCTACTATGGCCAAAACCTTGTGTCTAGGGAAAATAAAGATAACAAGACCCAATCCTTGCCTGGTAGGAGAGGGATGACAAATACACAAATCATTCTGATACAGAAGAGGATATGCTCAGGGCAGGAGAGAAATACAAACACAGAACTATTGGAGTTGCCAAGATGAATTTTGGTGGGACTGCGGGGGTACTTTGCCCCACTCTGCACCAACACAGATACTATTATAGATAAAATCCTAACAACTGTCCCTCCCCCTTAATAACCCTAACATTTTCTGGAACCTATTTCTATTCTGGCCTGTGGCCTCTCTTGGGGAATAATAAGGTCCACATACATTTAATATTATCATAGAAAGTAATACTTCATTTTATTGCTCTTAAAGTAGCCCCACTAAGCTTTAAGGAACAGCACCTAAGTCAAGTTCATGTTCACCTGCACCATGCTGTTCAGGATTTTAAAGAATTCAATGAATTACATCCTTTCTCAGCTCCCAACTTTGCAGGATTCAGTCCTAATTGTTTTACCCTCTTCTATAGGAGACTCTCCTTCCTCTATCCTCGTATTCACTGTTCTCTAGACCTTTTCCAGCTGAGTTTCCCTGGATCTTGTTCCAGGCCTTCATAATAAAATGCCTGTCAAAGCCTGAGACATTTCCAAGTAGGCAGCGCCAATTCTTCCAGCAAGAAGCAATGGACCAGGCGTCCCTTCCACTGTTCATCAACCTGCCAGGAGATGACTGTGATCAGTTCTGCACTAGGTGTAGCCATGGTTACTGACTTGGCTTCTGTAGGTGAAAAGGAAGTGGAAAGAGCAATTTAATTCATTGCTAAGCATAATCATAACTGTGGATTTATGAGAAAATTACACTTAGGGGTAAATATCAGCATCAATGTTTAAAATCCAAGTGGCTTGGGTTAATTTGTTATGAGCAGGAAATATAAAAGCCCAACCATGGATGAAAACATTGGCATTAGGGGAGCTATTTTGAGTAGGCCGAGGCAGGTAGATGGCTAAGTTATCTATTGCTTTGGATTTGAAATATAAAGTCCTTGAAGTGGTGCATGCCTTCTTCATTTATAATTAAAGCAAAATACAGTACTGTGCACCACTCAAAAACCCATCAAGAAAAAATAAGAGGTTAGTTTAGACTCATGGGTCCCTTACACCTTACTCTGTTGCTAATTTGCTCTATGACCTTCAGCCAATAACCTCCTTGTGTCTCTAAGGACATAATAATCCTGACCTGCTTCACAGGGGCGTGCTGTACCTTAATTGATGTGTGTTAAGCGCCTGGAGGTACTTTAATGAAAGCCATTATCGAAATGCAATTATTAACATTTGGGATAATGAAGTTAGCGTAAGATGGTTTAACCAATCCCAGTGCAAGGGTGGTTTCCAAGTTCAAAACCACAAAGTTCCCTGTTTTAACACTAAAAAAAAGTCCTAAAAAAGCAAAAATAGAAAATGAAACCGTAACTGGCTTCTTTGCTGACTTTAGCAGCATTGGGGCCCGCAGTTTATTGCTTTGTCTCTGATCAAGTGCATTGCAATCAATGCGAATTACTATAGAGATGCTAGGAGATAATTTTGCAAAAATGTCAAAAATGCAAAATTTGGGAAAGCTGGATGGGCTCGAAATGACTGTATCGATTTTTGTAAAGGTTGGTAAATTACTCTGGTACCACCTTACTTTAAGGTAGTTCACAAATCTTGCATTTTAAGCAAGATCAACTCTAATTTTAGACTTCAAGAAAGGCTTAGTATATTACTTACATCACTTTAGTCTATGAGAAATTTAAAAGTCATGTGCTTACCTAGTAGAAACTCTCTCTAATATTCCCAATGGAGCCCATCTTTCCATCCAACAATGTCTACCTGTCTGTACATTCCAGCAAGGCCTGTCTTTATTATACTCAGGAAGCAACCAGATAGAATAGAAGGAAAAAAGAAAGAAAAGAAAAGAAAGTGCCCTTCTTGGTCTACTAAAAGGGCCAACTTCAAAATGGAGAATTTTCAAAAATTCAGCCTTTCCAATGGCTACTCAGTCTCACCCAATATTCCACTTAGGCTTTCAAGTTTGTCGTTGAGATCATTTTACTTTCAGTTGTCCCTGCTATATGGTAGACTTCAGGAGACAAGGAAACTGGATTCTAGTCCAGTTGTGTGACTCCAGTACAAACTCTACCCCCCTTTCTGGGCTGTACCTGTAACATTACTTTGACCCAGTGTCTTCCTCTCTCTGGGCCTCATCTGTAGCAAGATGAGGTGGGACTCAATGAGCCCTACATTCTCTGAATCCATGACATTATTCTAACATAATTAAAGTCCCAGAATTTTCTAAAGCTTTTGTAAAACAAGTATAAGTCTCCGCTCACCAGATGTGCACCTCCATTGCTCTTGACAATCAATCACTGAATCCCTCTGTTAGAGGCTCAGCATTGTATTCGTTTATTGTATGTGGAGATCTGCTTTTGCGTTAGTACCATTAGTCCTGCCAAAGTGATGCTGAATAGCGGACAGTGGTAGAGCGTGAAACCTTCCCATTACAATAGTCCAGTTGACATGATTTCTTACAGAATTTAGGCAAATCACATGGCTATAATTGCTTCTTTCCATAATCCCCTTTTCCATTTTTTTTGCTTAAATTCCCAAGAACTGTGACTGAGAAGGGCTTTGAAAAATTGAAAATGGTTATGGAAAAAAAGGAATGGTAAAAAAAAATGTTGGGGTTGTTAACTGGGATCCATATGTCTCCAAGGGCTCTGTGTATGGATTTCAGGGGGTCTGTGAGCTTTTCAAAATATATCTTGATAACTATATTTCAGTATATTTGATTTCCTTATTAATCCTACATATTTTATTTTATGCATTTAAAAACATTATTCCAAGTAGCCTTTACTAGACTACCAAAGGTGTCCATGACTCAGACAAAGTTTAAGAATTCCTGAGCTAGTTAGAAACCTAAGAGAAAATAGAACACTATTGTGGATCAGAGTCTGGCTTTGAGGCTCACATTGCTTCCCACTTGGAACTTTCTCATTGTCTGATGTCCTGGTCAAACCCTTACCAAAAGGGTACCGAACATTTGTGCCCCACTTAAACCTTGAGGGATATCTATGAAAGTTAATGAAAAGGAACACTATAGCTTTTACGATCTTGCTGACCCAAAGGCCTTCAGGTTGACCATAGCATCACAGTATTCTAGACGGGAAGAGACCTTAGAGGTAATTCGATACATACCCTTTGTTTTTATAGAGGAGGAAACCAGAGAATGACATCATCCTGTATTCCTGTGCTCTGTGAGTTTACAATCTCAGACAAATATACCATGTAAAGGCCTGGGGCACACACATCCCATACAGCATAAGAAAGATGTTATAAATGGATAGTATGGCATAGTTATCAAGAAGGCTAGGAATGATCACACTTCCACAGGTTAGAGAAAGGGTGACTACACCTCGCAATACATTGCTGAGTGGAAAAACACCTTGAAAATGTCTAAAGCACTTTGAAGGTGTAAGCTATTCTGACAATTAGAATGGAGACCATGAGAAATAAGCGTTCCTTTTCCATTCCAGGCAGGGTCAGGGAAAGTCATCAATAGCAAAGACAAGAAATAAAAGCACCTTGGGATCCAGAGGTGAAGAACGATTGGGTGGAGACAGTGTGTGTTATTGTTTCGATTCTCATTTTTGTTTAACTCATGACTGTCCTGGACGTAGAGCTTTGAGAGACTCAACCATCAGGTGATCCTTTTCATAGATTCTCTCTTGGTTTTACACCTTCTCCCTCTCTCCCTCCCTCCTTGCTTCTTTCCTTCATTCCTTTTTCCCTTCCTCCCTTCTATTGATTTCTCTCGTTCCTTCTCTTCTCTTCTATCATCTCTCCCTTTCTATCTCTGTTTGCTTGCTTCTTTGCAATTCAGAATTCAAATCCATAAAACTTTGGGGTTGCTTCTTTATAATTGAGTCTTTGGTCATCTACACAAATAACCATCCATAAATATCAAGTGTCACATGTATAAGAGCAAACGTATCCCAGCTTCCAGGGTCTGCCGAAGACGGCAAAAGCAATTTGTGTTTCAATTCGAAATGTCGCCCATTGGCTTTTGATCCCATAGGCTGTGGAAGACAAAGGCCTCCATAATTCACCTACTTTCTTGCTATGGAAATACCTTGTCAGTTTCCAAAGAATCTTGCTGAATATCCAGCGAAGCAAATCACCTTATTTAATATTCCTAATGAGCCTTTTGGTAAAAAGAAAACAGCCTGCCCTCCCACTGCTATATAAATAACAGACACTAAGAAGCCATTTATGCAGACTGTCACGATGCCCTGCATTAGAACTAGCCTTATGACTTGTGAATAGACATTTTGCAAATGAAAACATATGTAGGCAATAAGATGAGCTGCAGGAGAAAAAAATAAAAACAAAATTATGACATCAAATAAAAGCCTCTACTCCTTGCTGCTCAAGGGACCTCAACCTTCTTTAACCAGTCAGAGAACACTTTGAGTCAGAGAACACTACTTTGAGCTAGCTTCCAGCCTCTTTCTCCACAACTATGATAATCCTTAATTACAATAAACACTTCTCTTTTCTTCTTCTTGTTTTGTTGGAGCCAGCTGTCATTAAATTTGGGAAGGGGTCAGTTTTCTCAAAGCCTGATTGGTTGATAGTCATTGCATTTGGCAAAATGATTTGATTGGAGGGCAATCATCATTATTAGATTAGAGGGAATTAAAGTACAATTAGTAAAAATTACAGGTAATTACAATACAGCTTAATTTCCAAGCCAAACTCATCTTCCCAAGAAAAACATTTTCTCCCTGTGCTTAAAATATGCCTGTATGTCTATTAATGCAAGGCCTAATAATGGCTCTGGTCATTTGAAAGCTCCAAGTATGTAATTGAACAATGATTACGGCCGTACCGCCTGAAGGCGCTATTTGTCAAGAGACTTAGATGATGGCCAATTAGAGCCACTCAACCTTGAAGGATAATTCTATCTTCTGATGGGAACAAATTGCTATTACACTTAATTTTTTTTTAAATTTCCAAAGTCTAACTACTGGCTTTTTTTACTCCAGAGACTTCTTAGGATGACTATTTTTTTTCTTTCCTGCTTTAAGAGTTGTTTAGCTATGAAAACAAAAATCCCATTCTCTCATTGAACACGTTTCCCAGGAGGGCTTCTTATCGACTCTCAAAGCAAGGTGACAAAGGGAATGATTCACCTTTTTGGGGGAAAGTCGGTTGCGAGGCAGCCGAGACTATTCACAGCATATCTTGGTTGAGGATGGGGAGGTCATGGCAGACAGCAGGTCTTCATGCAATCCAAACAGTTGTCACCAAATCGCAAGCCTTTCAAAGACACTTTGTGCTTTTGGTGGGCACCTAGACCCTTTGCTACAATATTGGCACTTTTCAGATTCAAAACCACCAGCTGAAAAGGGGGTATAGAGGGTAACAGATGTATCACTTAGCCTTGAAGAATCTCAGTCCCCTCATCTGTAAAATGGGGATAAGTTTTCATATAAGGTATCTTGAAATGCTCCCTAAGTGTGAGATTTTATTAGAGGTGTTTTAAAAAACTCAGAAGTCAGCACCCTGACTGCAGGAGAGGCTGGCCAAGAAGATAGAACTACTCTAGAGGAGGCCAAGAGTTTATAGGACATAACGATGGATGTTGATGATGATGACAATGAGCCATGAAGAAAGTATTAGAGTCAGTGTTATCTTTGGTTGGAAGGCATAGAAGTCAAATACTTTTTGTAGACTCCTACCAGAAATATTTATACGTTTTAAGCGCTGATAATCGAAAGAAGAAGCTTTAGTTGCGTAGAAAAGTCAGGGAACAAGGTGTTCAATGTAGTGAGGGGTTGATCAGGAGACCTGGGATAAACTGAATCCCCTCTCAACCCACTTGATGAAATGACAGGTTGTAATGGGCAAATATCAGAGATGAAACGACATAAGGGTTCACTGTTTTTAGACTTTGACCAACGTTAAGGAAGTATTAAAAATGTTCATTTACTTCTTTACGATGTGCGAAGAAATCCCTCAATCAGTTGTAGAGAATTTTAGGGAGGCTAAACACTGGTTGGTTAAAGGATCACCATGCCCCTGGGGGCCTTAAAAATACAGAAAATTATTTTCGATTTAACTAAGTCTTACCCTTTATTGAATAAAATAAGAAATATAAGAAACATTGGGAATCAGCACAGTGCAACAGAAAGAGCACTGGTTCTGGAATAGATCAACCTCGGTTCAAATCTCACCTTTGACCTCTGCTCATGCAACTTTGGGTAAGTCAATTCATTTTTGAGAGCCTCCATTTCTTCATTTGTAATATAAGAGATTTAAACCAGATGGCCTTTGAAGTCCCTTCCTGCCATATGTCTATGGTCCTATTTGTGACCTGAGGCAAGTCACCACATCAGTTTGGGATTCAGCTTCCTCATCTGGAAAAAGAAGGGGTTGGATTAGGTGGCCTCTGAGGTTCCTTCTAGCTCTAGAGCTATGAGCCTATGTCAACTTAGATAAGTCATTTCTCTTCTCTGGAACTCGGGTTCCTCTCCTGTAAAATAAAAGGGCTGGACTAGATGACCTTTATGCCCTTTCCAATCCAAGGTCACATACCTAAAATGTGTCTGAGCCAAGATTAGAACCTATGACTTCTGCTCAGAGTTCCCAAGCTCTTTTCCCTTTTCCACAGCTGATTTGCAGACTTATGTGGTAAATGAAAAGTATCTAGAGACTATAGAGTGAGGAATAACAAACAGAGAGGTTAAGTACAGTCAAAGGAAAAGCTGTATATTCAAAAATCCCCCTCTGCAATATTTTTTTGACTACATGTTTACCACTTAAGCAAAATGGTCACTTAGGGAAATGTCACTTTTTTGTAAATTTAAAAAAAAACAAGAAAGATGCTTTTGATGGAACAAATAAAATACCTAGACTTAGCTTTCTTAGAAAGTCAGAGAAGTGACTGTGTATTGGAGGTGAGGCGGAGTGGCTTTTGGGAGCTCCAAAATAAAGACTGTCTCTAGAGACAGTGACTTTGCTGATTAAATGCCTGTGAAAGTCTCACTCTCTGTAAGAATCAGGCCATCCTAATGTTTTCAGATTGGACTTAGGGAAACTCAAGCATGCAGTCCCATAAGGAGCTGGAAATCTGCATCTCCATTTTCAACTAGCCATGTATTACAGTTGGCATAAGAAAGGGGCTACAGAGAGTGACGTGCCAACAAGCAGGATTTTATTTCTGAGGCCGTAGTACCTCAGTGAGGCTCCGGAAGTGGAGCAAATTCCTACATGAGGGGCCAGCTACATGGAAGGTAAATTACCCTGACCTCCCTTTTAGCTCCCTCCCCCATCATGGGATTAACCTTTTAGGTGTTAGATCCCTTTGGCAAACTGGTGAAGCCTAGTGACCCCTTAGAATATTTGTTATAAATGAATAAAATAAAATACGTAGGATTACAAAGAAAACTAGTTATAATGAAATAATTATCAACATATTACAGAAAACTAGTTTACAGACTGCAGGTTCAAGACCCCTGACTTATATTAAATAATATACAGCAAAAAGACTTTAAACTGGGAAGGGACCTCCTTCTATCCCCATGATTGGCCTGGGGAGAAAAGAGTTGGGGCTTATTATCATTTTATTTATATGATGGCATTATTATATTGTTTAATCCACTAGATTGGTGCCTCGGTCATAAAGGTGTTCTCGTATTTGAGAGCAGTTTCTTGACCTCTAACAAGAAGTGACCTCAAGCTTGTGTATCAACAAGGAGTCCCCGAAAGGGGCTGAAAAGTTACTTCGCTGAGTCCTTTTCCCATGGTGAGCATCTGGGGAGGGAGGGAGAGAGAGAGGAAGGAGGGAGAGAGTGAAGGAGGGAGAGAGGGGGAGAAGTAGAGGGAGAAGGAGAGGGAGAGAGAGAATGACAGAGAATGACAGAGAGACAGAGAGAGATACCTGCCTTGTCTTCCCTTGGAGACTTGGCTCTTTGTCACCCAGACATTTCTTTCTAACATTCCAGTGCCAGTAGTAAAGCCATGAAATAGACAGGGAGAGAGAGTCAGCTTGAAAGAGGCAGCTTAATGATTAGGGCCATGTAAGACCCAAAGAACCTTAGAATTCAGGAGTACCCTCTGTTGTCATTTCTACTTTCATGACCAGTTAATTTCTGATGAATTAAGCTGGTAGTTTACACTCAACTGCTTCCAGATGAGGTAGTTTCTAAGTAACTGGGATCACCATATCAAAGACTGGGAGATGGAAAGGACTTCAGAGGCCATATAGTTCAACTTCATTATTTACGGAGAAAGAGAGGCTCAGAGTGCTTACAGAACTTCCCCAGGGTCACACAGTTAATAAATATCAGTGACAGAATTTGAACCAGACCTTCCTGATTTCAAGTCCACTGCTGTTACTCCCTATTGTTACTAGATCAGCTAGGGATATAGGAGATTCTTGCCATGAATCAAAGAAGCAAAACATGGCTTTGAAAGACTGCAATTCAGGAAGTCAAGTACATTCTAACTCAAGCAGTTCCTTGTGGCGCCGAGCATCTAGCACCCCGCTTCTGTACCCTGTTAGTGGCAGAGAGGAGCAGGAGGATTTATAATCACCATGCTCTGCTGGGGAATCCCTTATCAAAATGGTCAAGTGGGCAGAGTTTGTCTTCATTCCCCTGATTCTCCTGGTCAAGTTTGTCTGGCCAGTCTCCCCACCCACACTGAAACCCCATTGCCCTTTATCTCCTTCCCTACCTACCTAATAGATCATAATGTGTCAGTGGGAGAGGTCTAGAGAGTACTTTCAGAGAACAGGAGTACAATTAGAGCAAACAGTCAAAGCAGAGTTAGAAGGAGCCCAGAGTCCAGCCAGTTAAAAATAACACAACCAAGGATCCTCTGACTTCCCCCTTAAATGATCATCCAATCTCTAGTTAAAGACCTTCTCTGGAGGCATCCCATTCCACTCTGGGATAGCCCTCATCACTAGGCATGTACTCCTAACATCGGGCCAAAGTCAGCCTCAATGAAGCTGCCATCAATTGCTCGTATTTCTGCAACAAATCAAATCTCTCTTCCAGGATGTGATCCTTCAAATGCTTAAAGACAAAGATCAAAAACCTCCTTAGACTCCTCTTCTCCACACCAAACAGCTCTAACTCCTTTGGCCAGTCTTCACCATCCTGCTTGCCTTCTTCCAGATGTGTTCCAACTTATTGTTGTCTTTTCTACCACAGTAGTGCCCTGGACTGAACACAATGTGGTCCAGATGTGGTCAGGCCAGTGGTTGTCCTGGATGCTGTTTCTCTTCATGCAATCAAGAATAACATTCACTTTAGGGGGCAGCCACATAACACTACTGACTCATTTTGGTCTTGCAATTCATTAAAATCACTGCATCTTTTTCCAAAGAACTCATCAAGTCATTCTCCCCTCATCCTATACTTGTGAACTTGATCTTTTGGACTCAAGCACTGAAGGGTATGTTTATTCCTCTTCAATTTTTGCTGTATTCAATTCAGCCCATTGCTTTAATCTGTTCAGAACCTGACCGTTGAGTCTAATGCCCCTCCCAGCTTTGTGTCATTTACAAATTTGACAGGTAGGTCACCTATGCCTTCATGTAAGTCATTCAATTCAATTCACTTCAATGTAAAACTATGAAATAAACACTTATTAAGCACCAGAGGCAGCTGGTGATGCAGAACAGAAAGCTCTGTGGAGTCAGGAAGATCTGAGTTCAAATCCAGTCTCAGTTATTTACTGTCTGTGTGACCCTATGCAAATCACTTAATCTTGGCCTCAGTTTGTTCAGCTATAAAATGTGGATTAATAATAACGCTTACCTCCCAGGTTGTTGGGAGGAACAAAGGAGATGACATCTATAAAGGTCTTAGCACAGTAGCTGGCACATAGTAGGTACTCTAGAAATGCTTTTTTCCTTCCTACTTCTAAGTGCCATCGCTGTGCTATGAAGTCAAATGAAACAGGCCCTTCAAAGAGCTCCCTTGTACTGAGAATCATTGAGAAACCTTTAAAGATTGCACAGGGCCAACCACAGGCATGTCCAGGGGGAATTCCACTACAGAATTAGCACATGATCAGTGAGGTGATACACGGGTTAGGGTGTTGGCCTTGGAATCAGGGGGGCCTGCATTCGAATCCTGCCTCAGGATTGCCTGCCTAGCAAGTCACTTAACCTCTGTCATCCTCAGTTTCCTCATCTGTAAAATAGGGATAAGTATAGCACCAAACTCACTGGGACATTGTGAGAATTATAAGTGGAGTCCGATAAACGCGTAGACTTCAGGCCAGTCAGGATGTAGCTAATTGTACTATCATCAAACCCATATTTCTCTATTTTGTCCAAAAGAACAGCATTAGAGACTTTGTCAAATGCTTTGCTGAAACCTAAGTATACTATGTCAACCACATTCTCCTGATTTTCCAGTCTAGTTATCCTGTCAAAGAAGGAAATGAGGTTAGTCTGACATGACCTATTCTTGATTAAGCCATGCTGACTTTCAGTGATCATTGCTTCCTTTTCCAAATGCTCACAAACCATCCCATTTCATAACATGTTCTAGAATTTTGCCAGGAATTGAAAATGAGCTGAACAAGCAGGAAGTGCTGAAAGAAATGCACATGTGTATACTTTCTGTGTCTGACTATATATATATATATATGCACATGTATGTGTGGTTTTATGCATGCATGTGCTTTGTGTGTGTGTGAGCATTGAACTCTACTAAAAAAGGAGGGCGGATCGACCCTGGTAGTGGGGCTGGGGGCCAGGATGGGGACAGTAGAAGAATAACTTCCCACTTGCTCATCTCCTGGGGTTCCCTGACAGGTCAAGGATGGTAGCACCCCAAGCTCTGGTCCCATCCAAGGGTAAGGAGGGAAGTCATACCCAAACCCAGAGAACCCATATCCTTGCCCAGTGAGCTGGGCAGTGTGGATGCTGCCACAACATAGACTGCTTATCTACCTTATTGACTAAGGTGAGAGGGAAGGGAGAAAGGGAAGGGAATAAGCATGTATATGGCACCTACTAGGTGCCAAGCACTGTGTACTTTATGCTTAGGGGCTGGGAAGGGACCTCCTTCTATCCCCATGATTGGCCTGGGGAGAAAAGAGTTGGGGCTTATTATTATTTTATTTATATGATGGCATTATTATATTGTTTAGATGATAAATATATGAAAAAATGGCTGACCAAATGGTCTGTGTGAACTGAAAGGCAAAGTTGTTACCTAAATAAGGGATCAAGGATGGCTTCAGGAAAGATTAGCAACTGAGTCAGACTATAGAGGATGGACAGAAATCCAACAGGCAAGTGGAAGGGGGAGGAGAAAGGATGCCTTACATGACTGCTTTATCATCTTCACTATTTAAAATTAGAGCGTTTTATGATATGGTAATGCATAATAAAATGGGAGAATTCCGATTTTCCAAATCGAGAGCTTGGACCTGCTAATTAGGTGAAAGCCACCATTAGGTCATAGTATCATTTTTGAGCTGGGAGGACTCTTGCATGCCATTGAGCCTAAAGCCCTCATTTTACATAGAAGGATATAAAGTTTGGGTGGCTTGCTCATTCATATAACTAGTAAGTATCTGAGGCTGGATTTGAACCCAGGTTTTCCTGACTATCCCTTGTGGGTTTTTCCACTATACCAGTAAAAAATGCACCCACGGACCTGACATCCTTGACAGACTGCAAGTATGTGACAGGTAGTAGGCTTCCTTTGTCAGTTATACTGAAAGTATCCCGCTGTCGTTGAGAAGTCACAACCCCCTCCCCCCAATTACTCAGATTTCCTGTTAAGTATCGGAGATTAGGAACGTAAGTCCTGATTTAACTTTTTATCCATTTTAGGCCTTTCCTCTTGTCGACTTTCAACAAATCACCTACTGAGAACTATCTACAAGTTAATTAAAACACCCATTCTTAATGCCATGTTTATATAGAGACCCTTTGGTGAAATAAGTGGCCTCCAGCTTTGGAAGCAATTTCAATTAAGGCTGTCAATGTGTAGTAACTGCCTTAAGTACAAGAAGAAGGAAATAAGAGTGACTAAGCAAAGTTCAGATTCCCTGAAAGACTGTGGTGTGGGTCTGAGCTGGAAAATCAAGCATGGATTAATGAGGCCTGACTGTCAATGGTGGCACACATGAAGATCGCTGATTTTCAAGCTACTGGCTTGAGCTCTAACCTGGGAAATTTGTTCTGAAGTTACCTGTGCTAATTAGAGATGACAACAAAGGGCAGCAAGGTGGTACAGGTAAAAGGTGATGGCTTAGGAGTGGGTCCTGGCCTAAGTTCTCTCTTTTCCCCAAATCAGCTCTCTCTCTGAACATTCCTATTTCTGTGTCCTTGAAGCAAAGCCTTGACTCTTTGCTCCACCCCCTCTCCCCACGCCCACCCTTCACATCTAGACAGTGGCCAAGTCTTGAAGAGTTTCCCTTAGTGATATCACAGGAGAAGCAATATGAGGGTAGTGGGTAGAGAGCTTGCTTCAGAGTCAAGAAGATCGAGGTTCAACCCTGTCTCTGAGTCATACTGACTGTGTGACCTTGGGCAAGTCATCTGACCTATTAGTGTGTGCAGACTACTCTCTTAGGCTCTAAGTTATTTATAGGCAGTTAGGTGGTGCAATGGGCAGTGGATAGAGTGCGAATCATGAAAATAAGTTCAAAACCAGCCTCAGATACTATTAAATTCTCTCGGACTTAGTTTGCTTGTCTGTAAAGTGGGAGCAATAATATCTATCTAATAATATCCTATCTCACAGGATTGTTGTGAGGGCCAAATGAGATATTGTATGTAAAACCCTTTGCAAACCTTAAAGTGCTGGATAGATGAGAGCCCTTTCAAGCTGCAGACAAAATGCCAGTCTGCAACAGTAACACCACTCGACCATTCTCTCTCACCATCCTTGGAGCAAGCAGGACCCACCTACAGCTCCCTGACTAGGGGCTGCCAAATGCAATGGAATCACAGCTCTGGTTTTTTTTTTTCTCCAAATGGTTTGTTCCTATCTGTCCCATCCTTGTAGTCCTCCTGCCATTATGAAGAGTGTTTGCTAATTGGTTTCCTCAGTTCTAGGACAAAACGCACTGGATTCAATCAGAAGGACGTGTTCACAGCCCGCCTCCTACCCTTATTAGGCATGCGACCCTGAAAATGTCACTTTGCCTCCATTTGACTCAGTTTCTTCCCCATCTTCCCCTCATGGTACTGAGAAGGAATCACTCCCCTGCCCCAAAGGGAATGATTGCCATCCAGCTCTTATGACAATGATTTCTACCTATGTTGAGAATATCCTTAGTGAAAATATGACAAAGGACAAGGTAAGCTAACATAAAGTTGTCCACACCAGACCACAGCTTTACAGGCACACAATTGGTCAAGGGACAGGTGTGGCCCAGCAGACAGATACTGGACCTTGAATTAGAAAGACACAAATCTGGCTTCCCTTACTAGCTGTGTGACCCAGGGTAAGTCACTTAACCACTGCCTGTCTCAGTTTCTTCATCTATAAAATGGGGGTGGGAATTAATAATAATAATATTAATAGTACCTGCCTCCCAGGGTTGTTGTAAAGATAAAATGCAATATTTATCAGCAGTTGTACCTGATGGTACTTGATTCTTTAAAAAAAATTAAATTTATGCTTTGCAAACCTTAAAATGATATAGATGCTAGCTTTATTACTATTATGTTTAGTATCCCATTATGCTTATGGTTTGTGAATTTAAAAAAAACTGGGGCAGCTAGGTGGTGCAGTGAGTAGAGCACCTGCCCTGGAGTCAGGATTACCTGAGTTCAAATTCGGCTTCAGACACTTGACACACTTACTAGCTGTGTGACCTTGGGCAAGTCACTTAGCCCCAATTGCTCTGCCTTCCCCGCTCCAAAAATTAAAAAAAAAAACAACAACTCAGCACAGCAACTGCATGGGATCTCCTCCAACAAAGAGCACTCCTTTCATATGTTAGGGTCATACAAGATTCTGTCATAGATGCAACTACAGAGATAACTTTGTTGAATGGTTCTAATTATTAATATCAAACAAGGGATCAAAGGGAGGGATAAGCTCAGCAACGATATTACTCACCGTGGTATAAAATGTATAGCACAGAGTCTAAGTGGAAGAGGAAATGACCTGGGGATGGCAGCATCATCATCCTTGTAATTGGACAAAAAATGGCTTCTCGTTGTTTAGATAAGTTGGTGGGTATTTCTCAATTAGGTTCTTCCTTTTGAGTACTGAGGTTAGAGTACTTACATGGTTATTGTTGACATTTATTTATGCGGTCCAAGTATTTGCTTAAAATCATGTTTTACTCATCGTTCCATTTGTAAACATCACGAAAACCTGAAATCTTTCCCCCATGCCAAGCCCCTGTCCCACTCCAACCAATTTGTCAAGGCTCGCCTCCCCATGAAACCTTTCCTGACCTCATTGATTTCTCTCTGAATCCCGCCAGTTTGTGTTCCCATAACATCCTTTGTGTTATTCTCGAAAAGCCCCCTGGCTTTTAGTGTCCCTTAGCTTTTTGAGTGATAACTCTTTCAGGTGCTCCAGGCTGACTCTTTTGCATCTTCATTTTCTCCAAGTATCCTGAGGTGGCATAAGGGAAAGAGAAGTGACTTTGGAGTGAGAGGATTTGAGTTAAAGTCTTAGCTCTCCCATTTACTTTGTGACTTTGGACAAGTCACTTACCCTCCCCTGGGCCTCAGTCGCCTCCTCTGAAAAATGAGGGGGTTGAATAAGATGTCTGTCCTTTGAAATCTCTTCTAGTCCTAGATCTGTGATCCTATAGCCCACAAGTGGGAAGTAGGTTAAGCTTTCTTTTCTTTCACGTTCCCACCCTCTCCTTTCTAGACCTTCCCTTCCTTTTCCTCCCTGGTAGGAAAAACTCAGGTTTCCTACCTGGAATCAGCAGTTGTACCTTCTGATACTTGATTCCTTAGAAAAATGAATTAAATCTTCATAGCAGCTCTTTTTGTGGTGGTAGAGAATCAGAAGCTAAGGCCTCCCCTACCATGGATTGCAGAATGGCTAAACAAATAATAGTTTAAGAATGTAATATTGTTCAGTTTTTTCAGTTGTGCTCGACCCTTCGTGACCCCATTTGGGGTTTTCTTGGCAAAGATACTGGAATGGTTTGCTATTTCCTTCTCCAGCTCATTTTACAGATAAGGAAACTCAGACAAACAGGATTAAGTGACTTGCCCAGGATCACACTGCTGTTAAGTGTCTGAGGTCACATTTGAACTCAGGTTTTCCTGACTCTAGTCCTAGTGCTATAGCCACTGTAGTGCTACCTAGCTGCTGAGGCATGTCAAACTCGAATAGAAACTGGGGCCACTAATTCATACATAAGGATCCCTGCAGGCCATATATTGACTTAGTTTTAAAATGTAATGTTATCTATGCTTTAGTGTATTTTTAAAAATTTGTTTTGTTAAATATTTCCCAATTCCATTTTAATCTGGCTGGGGCCACGCCTGGGATTGTGGTTGGCCCTAGTGTATATTGACACTTGTCGCATAAGATATGATGAAGGGGATGGTTTCAGAGAAACCTGGGAAGATGTGTATGAACTGAGGCAGAGTGAAATGAGCAGAACCAGAAAGAAAAAACACATACTATACAAAGACCAACAACTATAAAAGCTTGGGAATTCTGATCAATACAATGACCAGGCATAATTTCAGAGAACCGATGATGAAGGATGCTATTATTCACTGCTGACACAGAGGCTGTGAACTATACAAGTAGAGTGATGCACATGGTAAACGTGGGAGTCTGTTTTGCCTGACTATGCAAATTTGTTTAAAGGGCTTATTTTGCTTGTTGCTGGTGTTGTTTTTAACTTTCAGTAGGGGTGAGAGGGATAGAAAATAAATGAGTTTTTAAAAAATTAATATTTATTATCAGTTCCAAATTCTCTCCCTCCCCCCACCCCTCCCCCCCAACTGAGGAGGCAAGAAATGGAGTACCCATTACACATAAAAAGTCATGCAAAACATTGCACATTGGCCATAGTTTGAAAAAAATAAAGACAAACAAAAGAGTGCTCAGAGTCCATTGAGTTCTTTCTCTCTGGAAATGGATATCATACATGAATATAAATGAAAAAATCTAAATAAAAAAGTTAAACTCCTGAAACAATAAATGGAAGTAACCATTTGCAAGTTCTCGCAGGTGAATGTCACCAGTATAGAGCCATGAACATATATCGCTTCAGCTCCACATTGTTTTCTGTACATATGAGCAAGGATTTGTTTTAAGAGCCAAGGAACTAAGAACAAGACACACAAAAGTGTGTTAAAAGGATGGCTTGTTTGATGGATATATAATAGCCTCCAAATGTATATATAGGAACATTACATTTGGTATATTAGTCTACGTGCAGATAAACGGAAGGCTCTTCGGTACATTTGAGTCATCACTATGTATGTGATGAAACTAAAGGTATATAGACAAGGCCATCTTTTTAGTATACTTTGCCAAAATATACAGTGAAGAAAAGTCCATCAGAGAAGCATGTTGTAATGGAAAGGGTGCCGAATTTGGAGTCAATGGCCTTGTTTTTGAATATCGACTCTGCTGCTTACCACCCGTGTGACCCTGGGCAAGTTTATGTCCCTTCTCCCGGCCTTAATTTCCTCCTTTTCATAAAATGAGGTGGTTTCCCTCTAGCTCTGGCTCTATGAGCCACAACCTCGGACTAGTCACTTTTCTCAACTGTAAAATAAAGAATCTGGACCAGATGACCTTTAAGGTCCACTCCAGCTCTCAATCAATAATCCTATGAAAACCACCTTGGCATTTATGTTTTTAAAAAATCCTTATTTTGTTCTACACCTAGTCCTTCATTACAGTTGCTTCTCAGAGATGACCAACACAACTAGGGACACATACCTTGTAAATGAAGAGAAATCCAGAGAGCTTGGCTAATGCAAATGAGCCACTTAGATTATTCTTATGTTAATCACAGTGTCATGATTACAGCTTTGGAGCAAAGTGCAAAGATGCTGCAGAAGATAAAGCCCAAGCAGCAAATAAGACAATAAAGGATTCATTTCACGCAATCACTAACATGTTACTGGCTAAATACAGGGCAAAAACAATTCCAAGCAGGCCAAATTAATGGAGGAAGGTGGGATAAAGGAGATGAAGGCTCAGGGGATTGTAAAATGGGCCAGTTCAGAGTACTCAATGGTTCTTGTTCGAGCCTCCATTTTCAACTAAAAGCCCTTCAAGGTTATGTAAAGCATTTTTTCAAGTGAAAGGATCAATGACTATAACTAGACCATTCTCTCTATAATGAGGCATTGCTGAAAGGTATCATTTCTACCATCTTCAAGAAACTCTCATTCCACTCTTTCATTTCTCTCTGGGTGAGACTGTGCTCACACAGATGAGATGCCCCAAATAGGGGGAAGCTTTAAGGGCTGGGCTGGGCTGTGCAGGCTAGAAATAATCATTCCCATCACCTCGCTTTGATTACAGTACTCTCTTGGAAACTGGTCTCCATTAAACTCAGAGCGCTAAAGGGGAAGAAATCAACGGATTCTTCGACCAGGCAAATCAACACGGTCCCATGTCCTGCTTTCTGAAGCACAAAATGGACAAAAACTCCTTGGAATTCTCCTCCAAATAGTTTCCCAGCTCAAGGTCACCAGGTCAGGCACCAAAAGGGAAGCGATGCCTTAAAAGGTAGCAGGCAGGTAAATGCACATGGGCAGAGGTGAGCTTAGGCAGCTTTCAGTGGTAATGAACTTGCAGTCTTCCAAAGATTTTTTTGGGGGGATGGTAGATAAGGAAAGGATTGGGTCCATTAGGAGAACTCTGTTCAAAGGAGATATATAATAGAGGCTATTTACTTTGTTCCCCCCACTCAACCTTCTCTTTCAGAGAACTGAAGTTAACAAACCCACTCTGAACCTTGGCAGTAAATTTCAGAGACAATAAATTTTTCAACAAAAATGGAAGATCAAAGACTTGGCTTCAGCCATGCATTTAAAAATTATAGTATCAGAGTGCTAGGGCTACAAGGAATCTCAGAGACTATCTAGTCTACTCCCTTCACTTGACAAAGGAGGAAACTGAGGCCCAGGGAAAGGAAATGACTTGCCTATGGCCACACATAGGTTCATAGTCCTAGAGATGGAAAGGATCTCTGAGGCCGTCCAGTTCAATTCCTTCATTTTGCTGAGGAGGAAACTGAGGCCCAAGGGAAGTGGAGGACCTTGCCCGATGTCACAGATAGGATCTTAGCTCTAAAACTGGAAGGGATCTCAGAGTTCATCTTTTCCGACCCATACATTTTGCAGGTGGGGAAACTGAGGCCACCCAGAGAAATTAAGTAACTTAGCCAAGGTCACACAGGTAGTAAGCATCAGAGTCCAGAATTATACTCAGATCTTATTTGGGGGTTGGTACAAGGACATGAATTGGGGTAGGCTGGGATGGTTTGCCTTTGCAGTTCTAAGAAATAGGTTTTGTGGAGGTAAATTCAGAGTGCAGGTAAAGGAAAGGCTTAGCTTGCCTCATAATGAAGGCTAACATATCTAAGCAGCTCAATTCACAGGGAAACGATGGGTATGCTAATGAAATGTTCCAGAAAGCAATTAATAATTGGTCTCAGACTCTTCTTTATTTGTTCAGAGCATGGAATGAAACAGTTTCTTGAAACTCTTCTTGCCAACTTGTAGGCTTTGTACATCATCATCATTATCATCTGCAAACACTTATGTGCAAGGCACTCTTCCACCTACCAGGCCATGGACTAGCAAAGCTTCTCCTTTCTACTCCAAACGAGGAAGCAGGACTTCAAGCATTGTTAGGTGGGATAGTGGGGAGTGTTGGAGTCCTGGAGTTCAAAACTTGTTGCAGACATTTCCCAGCTGTGTAATTAATCCTGGGAAAGTCACACAATTCCTCTCACCCTCAGTTTCCTTCTCTGTAAAATGGAAAAAAATAATACCACTTTCCTCCCAGGGATCTTATGAGGGTATGATGAGGTGATATATGGAAAGATGTTTGCTATTTTATCATTAACAAGCAAATATCAAGATGAATGTTTAATATAGATCAAAAGACCTACAGGAAACCAGGGAAGAGAGGGGGTTCATATTGGGAGAAGACATTGAGAACGAGTTAAAACTTGACGTGGGCCCGGAGGGAAATGGGCAGAACAATGTGAAAGAGAGGGAAGGCACCCCATGGAGGGGAAAGTGTGGGAAAAGGTTTGGAGGTTCAGGTGAAAGAGAGAAGAAATCAAGTGGAGTCAGTGGGAATGAGTACAGAGGAGTAGTATTTGGTGAGTTAGGGAGAGGCCACATTATAGGAGGTAGCTAGGTGGTGCTACAGTGGATAGAGCCCTGGGCCTGGAGTCTGGAAGACCTGTGTTCAAATGTGACCTCGGATACTCACTACCTGTGTGACCTTGGGCAAGTCACTTAACCTCTGTTTGCCTTAATCCGCTAGAGAAGGTAATGACAAACCACTCTGGTATCTTTGCCAAGAAAACCTCATACAGGGTCACAAAGAGTCAGAAACAACTGAATGTCTGGGCAACAACAACACATTTTAAAGAGACTTGAATCCTAGGTTAAGGATTTGGGATTTGTTCTATAGGACATGGGGAGCCACTGACATTTCTTAAGCCGAGGAGTGACACGCCTCAAGTTGGCAATGATGTATAGGATGGATTGGTCAGAGGAGAGACTAGGAAGAAGACTAGTAGGGGAAATAGGAGTAAGGTGGTTTTAGTATGAATGGAAAGCAGGGAACATTATGAGAGATATTACAAGGGAATTATCACTTGGATTTCTCCAGCTTTTATATTGTCCTTTTAGAAAAGAAGAGGCCACATTAGAATTGCTCAGTTGTAAAGCAATGGCATGAGTGTTGGATTGGGAGATGGGACATGGATTCAAATTTGAGTTCTACTGGGTCATAGGCAGGTCATCTCTTGGAGTTTCCATTTCCTCATCTGTAAAATTGAGGGATTTGGGGTGTCTTCTAGATTGAAATCCATCCTTCTCTGATCAATGAGCCGGTTACAGCAAAGGATCTGCTTTTAAAGTTCAAAAGCATTTTCAGGCCTGTCTACCTCCAAAGAAAGGCATCAGTGCATTCAAGCCCTATTTTATGCTAGGGAGCAACGTGGAACATAAGCTCTTTCTGATGAGGAAAAGAATCAGAATATTTCCATACAACTGTGTACATATCTCGCATCCATGGTGCTGTTGTGGGCTAGTAAACAGTAAATTTATTCCAAAGATAAAATTCAAGTCTGAGATTTTGGGTTGGGTAGAATGATAAAGGCAGCTAGGCAGCACTGTGGTAGATAGAGTGCTGGGTCTGGAGTCAGGAAGACTCATCTTCCTGAGTTCAAATCTGGCCTCAGACATTTAGTAGCTGTGTGACCCTGTGCAAATCACTTCAACCAATTATTTGCCTCAGTTTCCTCATCTGTAAAATGAGCTGGAGGAGGAAATGGCAAACTGCTCTAGTATCTCTGCCAAGAAAACCCCAAATGAGGTCATGATGAGTCAGGCACAACTGAAATGACTGAACAACAAGAATGAAAAAAGTTATCCAGTTTGAAAAAGAAAACCAAGGCTCATACAGGTTCAGCAAGTAGGAGAGAATAGTATCTCAGCTCTCCTGACTACAAGTCAAGCCCGTTTTTATACCAGACCACACTGATTCTCAGTAATTATGTTAGAGGCTCTGTGGCATAATAGGTAGTGCCCAGAACTTAGATTCAAGAGGACTGGCAATCATAGGTGCATAGGATTATAGATGTAGCACCAGAAGGAACTTCAGAGGGCTCTGGTTCAATCTATCTCATTCTCCAGAGGTGGAAACTGAGCCCACAAGAAGGGAGGAGACAGGCCCAATGTAGTAAAGCACATGTAGTAAATGTCAGAGGTAGGATTTGAGCCTAGGCCCTCTGACTCCAGAGTCAGTGATCTGTATCTGTCTTATGGGTTCAGACCTCATCTAGATTTATGACCCTGGGCAAGATGTTTAACCTCAGCCTCGGTTTCCTATAAAATGAGTATAATAACTGTAGCATCTCCCTTACTCACAGGGCTTTTGTGAGAATCAAATGAGCTACTGGATATAAAGTACTTTGTAAATCTTGAAGTGTCATTTTTATATCTATCATCATGAGAAACTTGAGGTCAAGAGTGGAAAGGTACCAAGTCAATCACATTTAGGTAACAAAAGGGAAGATTTAGCTTTAAACTCTATCTGTGTTTATGTGATGCCAAACATCTGGATGAAATTTGAAAAAAGAAACTAGTCATCCATCCAGATGTTCCCAAGTATAGTGCATGGGTGGCTGGCATCATTTAAATGAAATATCCAGATGATTACTTTAATTTTTTCCGCTTTTCATCCATATGCATAAACCTAGCCAATAAATACATGATGGGAACCTTGCCAGTGAACCTCTTCCTCCTAGCATTCAAATGATTTCAAGAGTGTTGTTTCTCTCTCTCTCTCTCTCTCTCTCTCTCTCTCTCTCTCTCTCTCTCTCTCATACGTACACACACACACACACACACACACACACCCCTAGGGCTATATTACCTTACTCTTTCATTTCTTCATTTCCTCCTTTTGCTAGAAGAATGAAATCATTAGAAAAGAGGCAGTGAGATCAGAAGTAATCCTATGAGGGGCAAAAATCTATGGCTTCCTCTCACTCATAAATGATGCAGCTTGACTCCATGGACTGAGCTAGCTCTATCCCTGGGGCTTAGTTACCAAAGATGTCATGATTTAAAACATAAGGCAGAAAGAAGGGCTGAGGTAGTGAAAGTATCTCTGACAATATTCCCCCTCTGGGATCTCTCCCAGCAGTGCCCAACTAAGACCACTCCACTGAGAGTGGTTTTTCAATAACTTGCCAAGGTGGCATCTGAGGTACCAGCAGCAGGGATTCCAGTACACTGAGTGCCCTATAGCCAACCCAGCATCAGCACCATGGCTCCTAACCCTGCCTGCAATGCCACATACCATATCCCTGTGTTCCAGAACATCTGAAGATGGATCCTAAACATGGCTCATTCAATTAGATTCACTTTATTCAGTAAGCACTCACTGTGTGTCAGCCACTGGATTGTGCCTTGGGAATACAGAGCCAAAAGGGCAAATAGGCCTGGTTTTTACCATGATGTATTCTTGGCTGCTTCAGTCTACAACAGAGTGCCATTTGCTCTGCTAGTTATGTGTCAGACAGATTTCTATGATGGTTTTAGTCGGGCTGCCTTGTAACCTCATGATGTCCTGACCATTTCTTTGATTCTTAGGAGAAATTGCATCACATTTTACAAAGTGCATCACAGCCCCATTCACCAGTGTTTTAGGATTCCTAAAAGACCTTCACAGCTAACCAAGATTCTAAGAGCCCACAGTGATCCCACTTTAATAACCCTCCATGGAACTCCTGTAAATTGCTATCATAGTTTCACAGCATGGACAACAGTTTAGACTTTGAGAGATGTTGTCGTGGATGTGTGGTGGTTATTGTTAAAGTTGTTACTGTTATTATTACGATGGTGGAGGTAGTTATTGTTGTTATGGTAGCTATTGTTGAGGGGTTGTTGGTGTTTACCATTGTGGCTGATGTGATGATGGTCATTGTTATGGTTTTTCTGGTTGTAGTTGTTAATACTTGGATGGAATATGATGCTAGAGATGTTGTGGAGAAAGGAATGGAAAAGCAAAGCAACTGACTGGATATGTCAGGTGAAACACAGTGAGGGAACAAGAACTACACCACAGTTCTAGACTTGGTAGACAGTAAGAATGGATGGTACTGAGGTCTGGTTTTTAAAGCCATTTAAAGTCTTCTGGCTAAGATGACTGCCTGAGTGGGAAGCAGATCACCTACTTCCTAGATACTTACTCCAACAAAACCCTGCAATTCACACCAGAATACATAATGATCAAGAAATCTAATGAGAAACTAGACTAAGAGACTTCCTCCCCCTCAGAACTAATTGGACAAAAAGTCAGCCAGAAAGCAGCACCAGTACAGAACCAGTCAGAGACACATGCGGCATGCAACAGAATTCTGTTTCAAGAGGCAGCAAGAGTAAAGCCCTCCCCTGAGAAATGGAGCAAGAGATACAAAATAAGAGTTCTTGGGGAAAGAATTTCAAGGAGATTAAATAGATTAGAAAAGAAAGTGGTGAACATAACCTAAGAAATGGACTCCTTGAAAACTAGAATGCACCAAACAGATATCAATGATTACATGAGATCACAAGAAATCTTAGAACAAAATTAAAAGATCAAAAAGTGGAAGAAAATGTAAATTTCATAAGAAATCTTAGAACAAAATTAAAAGATTAAAAAGTGGAAGAAAATGTCAAATAGCTTATACCAAAAATGACATCTGGAAAACAAATCAAGGAGGGGGTAATGTAGTAATCAGTTGACTCCTTGAAAACCATGACCAAAAATAGCCTAGAAACTTATGATTTTAATTTCTATAAATCATAAATGAAAAGTGCCCAGCTCTGTTAGAGTTATAGAGGAACACGAAGACAGGTAGACTGTACTGATCATTTCCTGAAAGGAATCCCTGAATGAAAAGTCCCAGGATTGGTATAGTCAAAATCCAGAGCTCCCATATCAAAATAAAAAATATTGCGAGCATCTAGAAAGAAGAAGAAGACCTGGCAACTTGTACTCCAAACAAGACGAAATCTTGGGATACAATATTCCAAAAGGTGAAAGTCATTTTGCTTGGTTGTAAACCAAGAATAACTTAGCGTGGAAAACTGACTATAATTTTACAGGAAAAAAAATGACCTTTAGTGGAATAGGTGATTTTTAAGCATTTCCAATGAAAATAGCAGAGTAGATTAAGTACAAACACAAGAGTCTAGAGAAACATAGAAAATTAAATTTTCCTTCAGTAAATGGAAAGAGCTATATGACCAGGTAGTGCTAACATTTTCACGGGGGAGAAGACACATGTGTCCCTTCAGAAGCTTAATGCTTTCAAAAGGTATTACAGGAGTTAAATAAGAAAAAAGTAAAAAAAAAAGAGCCTGAAGGTGAATGGGTTCTATTCTGAGGGTGTGATGAAGAGAAAAAAGAGAGGATAAAGGAGGAAGAAGAGGATGGGACTTGTTATTTCTCATAATTGGAGTAAGAGAGGATACACCCTTAGAAGAATGGGTAAGGAATTGGGCATAAAAGCTCACTTATGTCTGAAATGCACAGAACAGGGTTGAATACACACAAAGTTTAGCACAGGAATGCATTAAACTTGGTATTTTAGTTACAGTGAGGTAGGGCTTGATTAAGAGGGAGGATAATACTGGGAAAGGAGGAGCTCCAAGCAAAACAAACCCCCTCACTCTGAATAAAAGGGTTGGGAAAATGGGAAAAAAACCCTAAAATCTAAGGGAGGTGCTTTAGATGGCCTCTTAGACACTTGGGAAATGGTTGAAGACATTGGGTTATGGGCACATAAGGCAATATTATTATGTTATAAGAAATGAGGGAAAAGAGAATTTCAGAGAATTCTGGGTAGTATGAACTGCAGCAAAAGAACCAACAGGATAATGGCCAGCATTGTCCAAATATGAGACCAGCAATATTGTAAAGAGAAATAACCAAATCTGGCCTCAAACACTTACTAGCTGTATGATCCTGGGCAAGTCACTTAACCCCAATTGCCTCAAAAAGAAGAAAACAAAAACAACTTTGGGAGACTTAAGAATTCTGTTCAATGTAATGGTCAGCCGTGTCTCCAGAGAGCCAAGGATGATGCATGTTCCCTACCTCTAGATGGACGGATGATGTACACAAGGTATAGAGACAGACACTTGTGGCCATGGCCACAGTGTGGATTAATTTTGATTTACTATGCTTATTTGTTACAAAGGTGGTTGGTTTTCCCTTTTTCTCTTGGTTAATTGTGTGTGTGTGTGTGTGTGTGTGTGTGTGTGTGTGTGTGTGTGCTTAGCAACAGTAAAACCAAAAATTACAAAGGGCCATTAAAGCATGATTCAATGCATTGTAAGAATGGAAGGAGGTTCAGAGGCCTAGAAGGCTAGGCAGCATGATTTTGAAGGCAGCATAGAATTTGATGTGTGCTTTGAAAAAACAAAGACAAGTTATATGAAATGGAGATTCCCAGTTCATAGAGAATCCCTCTTTTGTTTTCTGCTACGTACATGGAAATGTTCTTTTTTTGCTGCTTAAGTACAGACTAAAAATATAAAAACAAAACAAAGCCCTGTACAATGTGAGCCCATCAGATCTTTCCAGCTTAATTATGCATTACTCTTCTTCCTATTCTCTATGGACCTGACCTTCTTTCTGTCCCTTCTTCTCCATCTTCCGTCTGGATGCTTCTGCACTGGGCATCCCCCAGGTCTGCAGCACATTCCCTCCTACCCTACAAATCACTGAATCCCTCTCTTTTTGAAGGCATGGCCTAAATACCACTGTCCACTTGAAGCCTTTCCTGATCCCTCCAGTTGCCAGCATTGTCACTCACTAACTAACCTTGAGTTTATTTTCTTTTTATCCTTTTTATTTTTATTCTATGCCTAAGGACACAGACTATCTCAAAAGTCTTCAGGGCAGTTTTAAGACTTTTGGGTCACCCTAAATGGTTCTCCCAGTTGAATAAAAGGTCCTTGAAATTAGAGATTATTTCATCATTTTGCTCCCTGTATCCCTAGCACCTAGGACAGTGCCTGGCACATTATTTTTTGTTACTGTTGTCCCTTGATTGGGTAAATTTACAGGCATAGAAGAGAAGCAGTTATTTTATTTAGATGAGACAACCTAAGCATCAAGGAGAATAAGGTTCACCCCCCTCCCCCCCGCCGCTGCCTTAACCATCAAAGGGAGGGAAAGGGACCTCCTCTTTATAGGATTCCAGATTTAGAGCTGGAAAGGAACTCAGACATTATCTAGTCCAACCCCCTCAATTTTGAGAGAAGGAAACTCAAGGCAGAGTGGCAGTTGGGGTTGAAGGGGTGGGACACTTTGCCAAAGCACTAAATGAAAGAGCCAAGATTCAAACTCCAGTCTATTGACTCCAGGCCCAACACTTCCACTGTGCTATAATCTCTCCTGGAGGAAAGACTAAGAAACATATTTTGAAACCTTTTATTTATAAGTCTCCCAACATAAATATTTATAGCTGTTAAATAGATAAGAAATGTGAAAGTTTGTCGTTGTTTTTTTAATACTTCCAAATTGCGTAGCCTAGCTTTCTGATATTTCTTTTTAATGTGCTACTGTGGACGACCCATGTTCCAAGACAAAACCTCCAAATTCTCTCTTTAAAGAAAAAAAATGACCTATTTCAACTAGAGCCTCTTTCTCCTCTGAGTTGTGTGGAGTGTATTTGTACGATGAAAGTATATGGAGTGGGAAGCCAGGGCTCTGAGAGTTCAAATGAATATTTAATTTCTCAAAGAAAGCTGGCTGCTCTTTAGAATTGCTGAGATAACATGCTAGAAGGTCCCCCAATGCTGTTTGTCTGGGTTTTCCCAACACTACATTCTTACCATAGTAAAACATAATCTATTAATAATTAACACTTCTTACTTTCCAGTACCTGGAAGGAATACTGCCCTGGAATCCTTTGTCAGAGGCAATAACTGTCTGAAGATCAGAGGCCAAGAACAGACTAGCCGGAGGGCTCTAGGATTCTCTAATTCTGCTTCAGTGCCTAAGGTTCTGGACCCCAGTCACAGCAGTCATTGAGGGGAACAAAACAACAAACCATCAATTGGTTGGAGGTCTTGGGGAAATGCATTTGTTTAGGCCAAAGCAGACATCTTTATAATTCAAACAGAATTATTACGGTGCTGTGGGCACTTTCTTTTGGGTGTTTTCCAGATAATTAACAGACAAGCATTTATTAATTTGTAGGATCATAGGCTCCTAGATGTAGAGCTGGAAAGGACCTCTGAAGCCATCAAGTCCAATCCCCTCATTTTACAGATGAGGAAACCAAGGCCCAGGGACAGGAAGAAACTTATCCAAGGTCACACAGAGGATCCCAGATCTAGAGCTGGAAGAGACTTCTGAGATCAATGAATCCACTCCAGATCTGTTGTTCTTTATAGAATACCACTCAACCTCTTTTTCAAGGTCCTCTTTTTAAAAATAAGGTGACCCTGGGGAAGCTAGGTGGCGCTGCAGTGAGTAGAGCACCGCCCCGAAATCAGGAGGACCTGAGTTCAAAGCCGACCTCAGACACTTGACGCTTACTAGCTGTGTGACCTTGGGCAAGTCACTTAACCCCAACTGCCTTGCTTTTCCCCTGCAAAAAAATATAAGGTGACACTTATTAAAAAAAAAAGCTCTGAGTGCCTATATGCCAGACTTGGGTTTGGGAATGACTATTAAGAGTCATCTTATTTTTCAAAAGACTTTATGTGACTGAGCTTCTTTCCCTGTAAAATAAAGGGGATATACTAGGGCCTCTGGGGTCACTTCCAGGTCTAGACCTATGTCCTAAGATTCTAAATTCAGTTTTCTTTGTACTAAACCTGTTATATTTTGATTTCATCCCAAGTATATACCAATAGTCTCCTGCCCTATTCTGCCACCACCCCTTCCCCTGGAGGTAAGGACCTGGGTTCCAATTCGACCTCTGATGGTTACCACTGGTGTGACCTTAGGAAAGCTGCCTTACTGCCCCCTCTCTCAGTTTTCTTCTCCATAAAATTAAGGATTCTACTAGGTGGCCTCAAGGTCCCTTTCAGCTCTACATCCCGGATCCCATAACCCCCCACCATCCTACAATAAAGTCTGAGGGGATGGGAGAAGTTGGTAAAAAGTGGCTATAATACAATTTATTTTGTCTATGACCCAGACCTGGACAATCCAGTTATGAGTTGAGTCAGCGGGCATCCATGAATCACTAACCTATTTTGCACTGGGTGAGGCATTGTGGGTAGTGAAGAGGACAACACTGTTCCTGCCCTTGAGGAGATTAAAATCTTGTTAGGGAGGAAAGGCAGTTTTAGAGAGCAATAAATAGAAGTGATCAAGTAGTGAATAATGGAGCTCAGAGGCTAAGGACTATAGGATTTCAGGGAAGGCAGAGCCCTCCATTGGTTAAAGGAGTTAGCAAGGCTTGTAGAAAGGAGGGTATTTCAAGCTGGGTCTTAAAAGGTGAATAGATCTTAGATAAGAGGAAAGGAGGAGATGGTGCCTTCTGGGCAAGGGAAACTACATGAGCAAAGGCTCAGGGTGGAAATAAGCATGGTATGTGTAGAGGTCAGAGAATCTAAAGAGAGACTTGGAGTACAGTCTACGTTGGGGTGGGGGGAGCTGCCAGAGCCCCCTCTGAAAAATGTAATAAGAGGCTAGGTGGTGGAGAAACTTGAATAGCAATTGTGACATCATTCATTCATTCATTCAACCAACAAACATTTGTTCAGCTCTTACTGCATGCATAGCACTGTGCCAGACAGTGGAAGAGATACTAAATTTAGATAAACCCCCATCCCTGTCTTCCTGAAACAACCAGTCTAGCCAGTCACTAGGACACTGCTACAGATAGTTATAATGCATATCAGTAATTTTCCTTGATGGCTTCTCTGCTGAAAGCATCAGTGGCAGTTCTTGCTCCTGTTTCTAAGTAGGTGAAAAAATGACCTCTTTTACTTTTTCAGGTAACAGTTTGATTTACCTTTGATGGAGATGACTATGCAAGGTTCTTTCTCTTGCTAAAGGATTACTGAAAGATCGAGGTCTCAATGAAGAGGCATCAATATCAAGTCACATCAGTGAAGCACATTTAGATGGGGCATTTTTCTTCACATACTATGTGAAATACACACACCAGAAAATTTCTTAAAAAATCATCCAGCTATTGGTACAGTGTAGGAATATATGCCTCAATGAGCTCAGAAATGCATTCTCCCTCTGTTGTCCTTGTTACAGAACTGTTCTGTAGTACTTTCACTAATTCAGTGAGGTACTTCAGAAATCAGCCAGCAATTCAGATTCAGTGATAAGCAGAAAATTTGTGTATGGCAGGCTTGAAGTATGAGTAGCAGGGATGAACTTTTGTTCATTTTCACCTTTTTCCCTATTAAGTACCTTCTACTTGTCCACCTGGAAGCTGAGGGGCATGGTGGAGAGAGTACTGGACCTGGAATCAGGAAGACCCAAGTTCAAATTTGGCTTTAGAAACTTACCAGTATTGTGACCCTGGGCAAGTTACATAACCTCTATCTACCTCAGTTTTCTTATCTGTAAAATGGGGATAATAATAGCACTCAACTCCAAGGGTTGTTGAAGGAATACCATTAAATAATATATAAAGTGCTTTTGCAAAACTTAAAGCATGATGTAAATATTAAATACTATTAGTAGTAGAAGTAGGAGGAGGGGGAAGAGGAAAAGCAGTGGTATTAAGAGGTCACATTTCTAATACCTGAGGATTACAAAATGTTTTCCCCCACTAGTAACCAGAGAGGTAGGTGGTACAAATAATAGTGTTATTTCTGCTTTACAGATAGGGAAACTGAGCCTCCAAATGCTGAAATGACTGCTCTTCACTGAACTAGCTAGTGCCCTAACTGGGATTCAAGCCCAAAGCTTCTGACTCCAACTCCAACATTCTTCCTACAACATCAAACTCCCTCTCAATGTAGCATATAGTGATTCATTCACCTTTCATCTAATTTTACTCATTTCCTAAGGCAATTTAAAAGAAGTCATTTCAAGATATTAAAAACTGCTGATCCCCCCCACCACCCATTAAAGTACTGACAAACTTGTTTTTAGTAAAAACAACCCTTTCTCTTAGATTGTCCATAGGAAAACATTAATTTTTCCAAGACATTTCTCCTGAGGCAGGTATCAGAAGTATTATTAACTTTAAGGTAAAGAACCAACTCAGAGAAGGTAAATGACTTATCCAAGGTCACACACCTAGTGAATATCAATACCAGGACTCAAACTCCAGTTTCCAGACGGTGGGGTCCAATCTCTTTCTCCCCAGGTTATACCAGTGAGCTCATGTGTAACTGCATATTTATTTGCAAAGAGTTCATGAGATCTTAGCCAATCATTGAAGACCCTCTTCAGGTTCCTAGTCTTATTAGCTTACCTTTCTAAATTTCCCTCTGAGATAATTACTTAATCCATCAACAAGAATTCACCAAGCACCTACTATGTGCCAGACATTGCACTAGATACCAGGGATACAAATATAATTAATGAAGCAATTCCTACTCACAAGAGGAGACAACAAAAATAGATAGGTAGATACAGATATAGATACACGCACAAGTATATATGAAGATAGAACAGAAATCATTTTTGTGATCCTCACAACTTCTCAAACCTCTCAAAAATAGGAGTTACATAGGAGAGCGAAAGCTTTCTCCAAAGTCCAAGACAGCAAGATTCTTAATGAGGTAAAATTCCAATGAACTAACAGCAGAGAAGGTTAATCCATAATTTCTAATGTTATTATTCAACACGCCTCCCACACCAACAATCACACTCTGGCAGGATCTAACATACCAACCCATGGGCTTGCAAAAAACTCAACTTGTACTTCCCACAATATGCCACAGAAAAGCAAAGGGCAGAAATCTGCTCTGGCTAAGATGGCAGAGTGGCACAGCTCTGTGCTATAGCAATACCTAGCTAAAAAACTAAAAAGCAAAGGAAAACTGGGGCAAGATGCCAGCATGTGTCATCCTCCACTAGGCCCGAGGGAAAGGAGACTGGCATCCAGATGGGGTCAAGTTTGTTTCCCCAGAATCAGAGGCATAAGAGCCACTAGGGGCAACTGACAGCCAGAAAAGTGGGAGAGCATGGACCCAAAGAGGAGATTTCATTGCAAATGGGGGAAAAAACCCAGTGATCATGGGGAAGGTTAAAGGTTTTAATAAACTGCAAAATCTAGAATACAGGAACATTCCTACCACAGGACAATTCTTTTTGTTCTATCGTCTGTAATAATTGGCACTTCTAAGAGTGAGGTACAACAGAAAAAGGGGAACAGGGGTATCTACAAGGCAATACTATAGAAACTATTTAGGAGAGGGAGCTCAAAATAGGTATTCTAAAAGCTTTAATTCCACAAAGAATACAGAGATTAAGGAAAGAATAAATAAATAAAAGAGTCATGAGTCAAAGAATAAAAGTCTAGACAGAAACAGAAGATAAATAATGAATAGAATAAGGAAAAGAAATCCTTTTTTTTTTTTTTAGAAAAATGGCACCAAAAATTAAATAAAAAAAACCCAAAAAAACAAATTGAAGGGGAAGGAAATTTTAATTGATTAGTTAACCAAGTAAAAAAGAGAAAGATTTAGATACCTAAATAAAAGGAAGAAAAAAGGGAGCTAATAAATTAAGCAAAACTTGGGAAAGGGGCAACAAATGGTGGGGGGCTTGAAAGTGAGGGGAAGAAAACCATAGGAAATATGGTTGCCTTGGTGGTGGTGTTGCTGTTTGTCCTTCGTTCTCCAAGAGGACAGTGACATCAGGAAAAAGATGTCATTACTTGTAAGTGAATTGGAGTTAAGTGAGACAGGGCTGTGCAGAGTCTCCAGCCTCACTCTCTCCTCCACAGTCACCTGAGTGCAGTGGCCAGATATAGATCAGGATGACTGGAGGTGGCCCAGGATGCAGTAGGAGACCTTGGCCTTTTTAAGCTAAGGTCTTTCTCAGGTCTCAGTTTGTCTGAGGCAACACCAATTAAGTGATTAAGGCTAGGCAAAAAAATGAGGCAAAGAATGGCCTCTTTTACCTAGTCAATCTGGAAGGGGAAGACCCCCAGGATTTCTGGACAAATCAGAAACAATTTCTATTTATACTCACTCTGAGACATCAGAATCCAAACAATGACTAAGTGAGGCTTGGGCTGGGACTTACTGATTGACCAACAATGGTTGCTTTAAAGTATAAAAATAAACTAAAATAATGGAAAAGTCAAAGTACTGTCTTTACAGAGGAAGAGGGGAAAAAATCTAATTTCAATGGAAAAATATTAGAGAAAATAGAGGAAAACATAGAACTAGTTTCATAAGTTTAAATATGAATGGATTAAACAATAAATGAGAAAGAGTGACACACTGAATAAGAAAATAAAACCCCACAATCTGTTGCATATAAGAAACACACCTAACGATAAAAAGAAAATAAAAATGGAAAATCAGAAAAAAACTATACATCAGGAAAAATCCTCAAAAGCTGGTGTTACAATCATGCCACCAGACAAAGGAAAAACAAAAAGTCACAACAGAAGTAAAAGGATAGAAAATGAAAATAAATACAAAATAAGCACAAAGTTGTTAACTGTAAGATATAGTTTGGGAGGGAGGGCACTAATAGGTAGGGAGATCAGGGAAGACTTCATACGAGAGCTGATGTTTGGATTGTATCCCCTTAAATTTCGGAGCCTCAGTTCTGTCTTTTACAAAATACTGTTACTAATACTTGTACTAACTATGTTAGATTTTTTTCTGAAGTAAATGCCCTGTCAGTCTTGGAGTGCTATAGAAACATGAGTTCTTGTCAATATTACTGTTGTCATATCTTTGGAGCAAAAATAAATATCGAATTTTGTACACAAGACTTCTGTAAAAGAGAAAAGCAAATGTGAATAGTTAGTATTTTCTTCTAGAACAAAAAAAAGAAATGTAATTCTGACTTTTGTTTGCATAAAGCAACTCTTAGTTCTTTGGGTAAGCTAGCAGGGTCAGCCCTTGGCAAAAGTGAGAAGGGGATACACGCTCCCTGTGCACATTCTCCTCTTCCATGTTTGTTATCTCATCCTCTTCGTGTATCATAGGATCTCAAGCTGGAAGGCACCTTAGAGAACCCTTGGACAAACGTCTTGACTGTACAGAGAGCTAACGTGGTATAGAGGGTAGCATGCTAAACCTGCAGTTAGAAAGACTCACCTCTACCATAAAGTGTTTGACCTTGGGCAAGTCACTTAACTGTTTCTGAGCCTCAATGTCTTCATCTGAAGTGCCTGCCTTTCAGGGTGAATGTGAGGTTCAAATTAGAAAGTGAAGACAAAGTCCTTTGTAAACTTTAAGGTGCTACATAAATAAGAATTATTATTCCCGAGGCCCAAAAAGGTTGACTGACTTGACCAAAGTTACCCAGGTACTAAAGAGCAGAGCCTTTATATGAAGAAAAATTTGTTTTTTTTTTAATTTTTGGGTTGTTGTTCTTTTGTTCCAAATTCAATTCTGTTTCAATCAGACTATGAGGTTTTCTGCCTTATGTGGAGCCATCTCTCTATAGCAGTCTCAGTGAATGATGATCATAATAATCATAAGTACTTTACATTGGTGATCTCATTTGATCTTTGCAATATCTGTGTTTGAGTCTCCACTTCTGTGGCTCATGTCAAAAATATCTTTTTCTAAAGGTTCTTCTATTTGTTATGGAAATAATAGATGTTAATGGCTCAGTAATGACTTAAAAGTTTATACTTAAGTCAGGTCTTCCTTAGATGGAGCAGAATTAGTACTAATAATACCTCATATTTTTCTAGAACTTTAAGCTTTACAAAGTGCTTTTGGTTTACTCAATTACAGTTAGTTTCTGCATAGCATTGACTATCTCTGGCTGTATGATATGTCCTACCAAGATCTACCTAGCATCTACAATTCTGAAGAACAATGATAACCAGACCATAGTTAGACTTCACATTATTTTTCAGTTCAGTCTGGAGACTCATGGTTTAAGACTTCATTAATGAAGGGAACCAGAAATGCTAGTAGCTTGGTAAGAGTTGCCATCTAAATTAAAAGAAGATAGGGAGCAAATGGTGGGATATTGGGAAACATCTTCAGAAAGACTTTGGTACAAAGCAGATCATTGTTCAAGAAAGTCAACAGACCTATTCATTCAAAACAGACTGGATAAATTATACCATTCATAATTCATAAAAGCAAAGTGTGTCAAAATTTGGATTATTTTCCTAGTTCACTGTCAGATATGCCTGACCCTTAGATTAAATTTTCTGGCATCAGTTTCCCATTAATATTAAATGCCTGAAACATTTTGGAAGTTGGCACTCTGAACTTCTGATGGGGGATTCCCTTCGCTCTTGATTGGGTGCCAATTCTTACTTAACCTTCAGATGAAGAACCCACTCAAACAAATAACATTACTGGACTCCAATTTCAAAATTGTTAGCATTGAGATTACCTTTAGTACCACAGAGCACAGATACCAAGACAAGAAAACCACACACACTATCTGTTATTAAGTCTCATCATTTTTGCATTTATCTACCCATCATTAGTAGATCTTTGTATCCCACCTGTATCAAAGAATTTCCTTCATATATTACATGAATATCTTGCTTGACTATTTTTTTTAGCAAGGTGTTGTTTTGCCAATCCACAGAAGTTGTTGAGCTTGGGGATCTATTGGGAAATAATGTGTCTGTCACGGAATGAAAATATTTTTGAAACATTTGCCTTCTGTTTATTTTTTGAGTTTTTTGTTCATTCATTCATTTATTTCATTAATTATGTGCATACTCTCCCTCCCAATAGAATGTAAGAGCCTTGAGGACAGAGACTTTCATCTTTGTGTCTGGATCTTCAGTACCTGGGACAGTGCTTGATACATAGAAGGCACTGGTTAAATACTTGCTAATTGATTAAGAAATTGTCATAGTTTGGAAGACCATGTTTGATAGTTTAGAGGCCTTCTTTATAAAATTGATCCTGCCACCTAAAGTTCATCACCAAGGACAACATGAATTGATTGAGGTGGATACCAGGGGACTTTCAAGTCTGAAGACCTTTTTAGTCATCAAATGTAGAGAGATTTCTATTGTTATTGGTGCTTGATTTCCCTGGGAAGTAGTGGATCAGAGTTGCTAGAGGGATAGTCTTGAAGTCATAAAGGTATGGATTGGATTTACATCTGATATATTTAGCTGTATCACCTTGGGCAAGTCATTTAACCTCTCAATACCCCAGGAAACTGTCTAAGGTTCTGAGTTCTAGACAAATTGCTAATCTGCTTTGGTACAAGGAGTTTCCATACCAGGAAAACTCGGATTAAATCACAGACTCAGACCACCTCACCATGCCAACCTAAATTCATATTGATCAAATCTATTCCTCTCTTTTGGCTTCACATTTCCCCCTCTATAAAATGGAGGAAAATACTTGATGAGCCCTAAGATCTTTCAGCTCTAAAATCCTATGATCTTCTGATTTCATAGGAGAGGAAATAATTTACTTCTTTCTACCATGATACGTGGGAAAGAAAAAACATAGTAAAATGGCATTTGCGAAGAAGTGTAAATATTGGTGCCTAGAAAACTTCAGCAGCTAAATAGCAACTGAGGGTAGGAGTAAGTACCAGTGCCAGGGCACTGAGTCCATGAAAGTAGTGCCAAATGGCAGCCATGTTAAGGGGATGATGCTAACAAATCAGCTTGGGCTGGCCCCTGGGAAAGTCTCTGCCAAGCAGAAAGAGTCATGAGCAAGGGGGAGAGATGGGGGCACAGTGGCTACGTGGGGCGGTGATTCCAATTTATTTGCTTTTTCTATCATGAAAATGGTCATTCTGGGATTGCTGGACAGGCCCCCAGGAATTGGTCTGTGCTTCGTTGGTGCCTTCTCTTCTTTCAGCAGGAATTGGCAGTAGAGTGTAGCAGAGAGAACATTGAATCCAAAGTCAAAGGACCTTCACTGAATCCTTACCCTGTTATTGACCAAACATGTGGCCTTGTACAAATTCTTTCCCTTTTTGGGGACCTCAGTTTCCTCCCCTGGAAATTGTGCATGTGTGCATGCGTGCGTGCGTGTGTGTGTGTGTGTGTGTGTGTGAGATAGGTTTAGAAGCTCTCCAAGCTCTTTTCCAGTTCAAAGTCTATAGCTGTCTATCTCCCAGATCTTGACAGAAGTATATTCCTCTAAGTCACAGTGACAACATGCAAAGTCATGTCAGAGCCATGCTGGTGGGAGATAACATACTACCTACTCTGATGTTCAGACTCAAGAACAGATGCCTGGGCATATGATTAAATATAGGTTTCCACAGTGTCCTTGAGCACCCATCTGCATTCACTGGGAACCCAGCAAAGTGAGATGACAACATTTCTAAATTCTGCCATAGTCAGGGGGTGGGGGGCAATACTGTATTTGATGCCATTTGCTTCACAAATTGGTCTATCTAAGCCTTCATTCATTTGTTTGGTCAGTCAGGACACTGCCTTTTTAAAACTCCCTACTTCATGCCAAGCACTTGGCTATCAACATATATCATTGACTCCTATTCACGGTTTCTTTTCTCATTATTGGGAATACCTATCCTCCTTTGCAGATGCAATCCATATGCCTGTCCTCTTTTACAAGTAAGAATGAGAGAGGCCAGAGAATCATTTCTCTACTTGTCAATGTATAGATTAGGACAAATTTTTACAGGGGATCTCTGCCTTGTCTTTCTTTTAGCACTTTCAGGGGTTTTGTGTTTGTCTGTGTGTGTGCACATGCATGCCCAGGATGTATGGCTATGACCATGCCCCAGTTAAAAGGTTCATCCTCTTGGCTGTCTGTTGTTTATTTACTGATTGATTTGAGTTCATTGTAATTGTCCAGGTAAGGATGAAATCAGCCACTTGTATGGCAGTCATGAAACCTAAGCAGGTAATTGGAGATGGAGAGGCACTGGGACAATTAGTTCCACTGTTAACTCTGTGTGTGTGTGTGTGTGTGTGTGTGTGTGAGAGAGAGAGAGAGAGAGAGAGAGAGAGAGAGAGAGAGAGAGAGAGAGGAAGAGAGAGAGAGAGAGAGAGAGAGAGAGAGAGAGAGTGGAAGAGAGAGAGAGAGAGAGAGAGAGAGAGAGAGAGAGGAATGGGAGCTATTACTATTCTTTTCATTTTCTATAAAGCTGTAACTAGAATATGGGTGAAGATGCTAACTGTTCACTTTCAAACTATATTCCCCCTGCCATATGCATTCCATATATGTTTGTTCCAAATCCTGTGTGTTTGTGTCTTGTCTGCCCTATTCGGATTATAAGCTCCCAGAGGCCAGATAATGGGTCTGCCAGATAATGGAATTTCACTATAATGCAGGGATGGCAATAGATCGATGGGAAAAGGTATCTTGGCACATTAATTACTAAACCCCCTTAGATGAAGTATCCAATGGACCAGCTATATTATTTGAAGAGTAAAGCCATGGTAGACTCCCTTGAAGAGCCTTAAACACAGATATATCTGTAACCAAACACTTAAGAACTGCTTTTGGATGATGATGACAGAAGAGGAATATATAGACAAAGGCAAGTGTCAAGACAGACAGATTATTTAATTCTTAGATATAGTTATAAAAACAATAAAGGCTTATAATATACACAAAGGAGAGAGTGAAGACATTCAAGATGATGGAGTGAGAGGATAGAAGAGAGGTTAGCTTCTTATAGACCCTTCCCCTCCAAAGAGGTAAAGAAGAAAATCACTAGAGAACTAGCTAATTTCAAAAAAAAAAAAATCACATATACAAATGACCCAGATTTTAAAAGAGCAAAGGAAAAAGGCATCCAAAAATTACAAAATGCAATCGAACAATTAAATGAGCTAAGACATCAAGAGTAACAGAGATGAGCAAAGAGACCCTGACAGCTATTGGGAAAGTCATCCTGAGGTGAATAAATCATTCCTTCAATGAAATTAGGCATGAGTAAATGGCCGGGCAAAAAATAAAGCCATGCTGTATAAATGGAATGGAATAGTATTGTGTAGCATAATAAGAAATGGCAAATAGGAGAAGCTCAGAGAAATATAAGAAGAGTTAGAGGAAATGATGCAGAATAAAATAAGCTGAACCCAAAGAACAAGAGACCCAATGACTACAGCAGGTCATTAAAAGAAAGCCAAATTTGAATGGAAAAACCAGTGCATGACCTGAAGAAGAGATAATAAAACATATCTCTTCCCTCACAACAGAAAGGTGTGACCACTGGGACAGAATATTATATAGATTGTCAGATGCAGTCACCTCACCAGCTGTTTTTGTCTAACTGTTTTTCTTTGTCACAACGGAAGGTTCAGTTTGTAGATGGGCTTAAATGAGCAAGATATAAAGACAAAGGGCATCAATAAACTGTATTTTAAAAATAAATTCAACGTGATTGGCACTGTGAAAAAAATCATGAGACCAAATAAAAGGAACCTTCAAAAAAGTATAGAATAAAATTAGGAAATTAAGAATTGAAAGATGAAAAAAAGAATGAAAGGAAATCATGAAAAAATAATCTATATGGAGAACACAACAGAAAGCCTCAAAAATCCATCAAAGCAACAAGGGGTCTATTTGTGATGGTGAAAAATGGAATTATACACAACACAGAACAGCAGGATATGCAGACTCAAAAAATCATGGAATTATCCACAGTATGGGAATACTTACAAATCCAAGCAACGAACAGAATGGATTAGGATAGAACAGCTTCATGATGAATGACATCCCAGTGCACTTGGAAAAACGGAAAGAATTTGAAAACTTTCCAGAATTGGAGAAAACTATTGATTATTTAAGTGACTTGCCCAGCGTCACGCAGTTAGTGTCTGAGGCCGGATCTGAACTTAAGAAGATGAGTCTTCTTGACTCCAGGCCCAGCACTGTATCCACTGTGCTACCTAGCTGCCCTCTGGAGGCAATAGGGAGCCACTCACATTGAGTGGAAATGTTAAATATGTTAAAAATGATAACTAAAGAGGCAGGGGAATAAGTACTTATATAGTATCTGAGCTATGTAACATATATGTAGATATATCTATGATATACATATGTACATATATGTATGTTTTTTGGAAGGGGGAAGGCAGGGCAATTGGGGTTAAGTGGCTTGCCCAAGGTCACACAGCTAGGAAGTGTGTCAAGTGTCTGAGGCTGGATTTGAACTCAGGTCCTCCTGACTCCAGGGCCTGTGCTCTACTCACTGTACCACTACATGCATGTATGTATATATGTATGTGACTTGCCCAGGGTCATAAAACTAGTACATGAGGCTGGATTTGAACTCAGGACTTTCTGACTCCAGACCCAGTATTCTCTTCAGCATTCTACCAGCTGCCTTGATGATGAAACCTAACTCTAACAACTAAAACAGGGGAGAGGAAACAACTTCTCCCATAAAAGCCCTTGCAAGAAAAAAAATATAAAAAATCTGAGAAATTGATAAAAAATGAGAAAAGATAAATTATTCCTAATACAGAGATACTCTGAAGTAAGAGATATCAAGATAAAACCCCTGTTGAAGAGAGTAATTTAGTAATAACTAAACAACAGAACCCCAGAAGATGCTAGAATTATTGGAAGGCTGATAAAAGAAATGATAAAAGAGACACAGAATGAAATTAAGACTCCATAAAAAAACTCACAAGGACAATTGAAAAATTTAAATAAAAACTGGAAAACCTTAACAAAGCAAAGGACCCCTTGAAAAACAACAGAACAGAGAAAAGACAACTTTCTGTTCCCTTGTTATCTTCATGGTGCCGGGTGGTACTTAGTTGGTGCTTAATAAATGCTTGCTGACAGATTGGTTTATTGAAGTAAAGGTAGAATCAGAAGGATTATGCATTAGCAACAAGAAAGGAAATGAAAGAGGGGATTTCATTTCCAAAAAAGCAAAGAAAAATGGCTTAGATCCAAGGATACCTTACCCTGAAAAGGTGAACATAAATTTAAAGGACACAAAAAAGAACTTTTTAATAGAATTGGTGATTTCTAAGTATTCTGGTTGAAACAAGGAGAACTGGGCAGAGTCTTGGAAATATAAGCACAGTGAACAAAAGGAACTTCAGAAAGGTAAACAAGTTGGGACAGCTCAAAAGAGCTAAGTGATGTTTTAGTATTATCATAAAGAATGGAGGGAACCCATTTCATCTAAGGGTCACTGAAGGAACAAAGAGTTGAGACAAGCATTGGACTCAGGTGTACAAAAATCAACAGAACAAACATAAATAGCCTGTGAGTATAGGGGAAAAGGAAGAAAACACTCATTTTTCATAAAAAACACTAAAGAATCATAAAAATAAAATAATCTTTGCTTATTATGTTTAAATGTACCTATCGAAAACCAAGAGTTAGCATTATATTGTAATGGGAAAATATTGGAAACTTTCCTAATAATATGAAGAGTAAAGTAAGGATACCCATTATCTCAACTTTTATTTAACAGAACACTAGAAATTATTGCTACTACAACAAAACAAGAGAAAGACATTGAGAAAATAAGGATAGGCAAAGCAGAGATGAAATTATTTCCTTCCTCAGATAACAATGTGGTTTACTTTGTTGGTACCAGCGACTCCCAAAATAATTGAAATAATTAATAAATTCAATAAAATAGCAGGATACAAAGCAAATCCACCCAAATCATAAGCCTTTCTGTATATTATTAACAAAACCCTGAAGATAGCAAATGGAAGCAACACTGCATTTAACAGAACAACAGATTGTATAAAACACATTTAGAAAACACATGGATAGAGTACTGAACTGGGAACCAGGAAGACTCATCTTCCTGAGTTGAAATCTGGCTTCGACTCTTAATAGCTATGTGACCCTGGGAAAGTAACTTAACTCTGTTTGCTTCAGTTTTTCATCTGTAAGATGAGCTGGAGAAGGAAATGGCAAACCACTCCAGTATCTTTGCCAAGAAAACCTGAAATGGGGTCACAGAGAGTCGGACTTAACTGAAATGAATGAATGACGACAACGAAATTACAGGAACAAAAGGAAAACCAATTTTCTGTTCATGGCTGGGCTATGTCAATATATTAAAAATAATGCTACTCTACAAATTACTCTATAGATTTAGCACTATAGTGCTCAAATTTCCAAAGGAATATTTTATAGAATCAGACAATGTAATAACAACATTTTAGGAATAAAAGGTCAAGAATGTTGAATAAAAAGATGAAAAAAATGTAGGAAGGAGGGGAGCCTGGCACCATCAGATCTCAAATGTAACAACAAAGAAATCATTATCCAATCTATTTCACATTGGATAAAAAAATAGAAAATTAAATCAGTGAACTAGATTGTATTAGCAAGACCTAGAAACAATTGCAGATAGCACCTTAATATTTGATAAACCTAAGAACAAAAAAATTCTCGGAAATAATTTCTCATTTTGTAAGAACTACAAGGAAAATGTGAAAGCAAATTGGTGAAATGTAGGTTTAAATTAGAATCTTATGCCTTGTACGACCATAAATTCCAAATGAATATGTGATCTAAATAAAGAAAAAGCTATTCCATTAGTAAACCAGAGAAGCATCTAGGGTTATAGCTTTCACAATTACAGAGAGAGGAATAATTAGTAAGTAGATGAGAGAGGGAAAAATTATAAATAACAAAATAATTTCCTTTATAGAAAGTTAAAAAGCTTTTACCTAAATAAAACCAATAAATCAAGAATCAAAAGAAGACAGAGAATGGGAAAAATCTGACAAAAGCCTGGCATCCAAAATCTCTATAGAGAAATCACATAGGTATATGTGATCTGGACTCATTCCCCAATGGGTAAGTGGTCAAAAGGCACAAACAGTTTTCAGAAGAAGAAATACAATCAATAGCCACATGAGAAAATGTTCAAAATCACTAATATTCAGAGAAATGCAAATTAAAACAACTTTGAAGTACTCCTTCACAGCCATCAATGCAGCAAAATGCTACAAATACCCTCAAATACCAATCACTGAAGAGCTTTTCACTTAACTCAACCGTCACTTAGTTGGTGACTTTAGTGTGAATTAAGTTGGAAGATCTGATTGACTCAAATGGGGGGGTTGGCAATTTTTATTAGTTTGGGGGTCTTGACTAGGGATGAATGAGTCACGGGAGTCTAAAAGCACCTAAGGACCAGGGATCACACTTTTTTTGTTGATGCTAGGTATACAAAGTTGACACTCAAAAAGAAGGGGTTTTTTGGTTGTTTTTCTTTTTAAGTGGGAGAGAGAGGAGAGAATCTTCCAAGGTGCTAAATATTGTAGTGCCAGGGCAACCTAATGGCTCTATTCTAAGAGGACAATAAGTTTAGGGTTTTAGATGTAGATTTTGGATCCCGCTCCACTCTAGGTCTTAGGGGGGAAATGATATAACTGGAAATGATAAGGACATAGCCTAGACTATTAATAAATTAGAGATATTGGCTACAGTGTAGAGTTGCATGGTGGTCATAAATGGGCTGCAACAGATTACCAAACAGTAATTGACATAGAATATATCACCTGGGAATTGTCTGACCAGAATCAGAATGACCACCATGCAGAATGAGGGAAGAATAATATATGATGAGCCCAAGCACTACCCTGTTCTCCCTAACACACAAAGAACTTTCCAGTAGGAGTGCCTCACCTTTTTCATGTGATAGTTTCCTCTGGCAGTCTGGCAAAACCCATGGGATCCCTCATAGTAGAATGATGTTTTTAAATTAATAAAACACAAAGGGCGACAATATGATAAAGCAATTGTATTAAAATACAGTTGGTGTTTTTCAGCAAGCTCATGGAGTTCAGGTTAAGAACAACTGTCTTATAGAAAGGACTTTAGTGCACTGGCAAAATTATTTATGGAAGTTTTACAGTAGGACACAAACAAGTATTACACAGGATGAGATGTGGATGAGTTATGATTGGCACCAGTGGAGAGAGTACTGGTGGCATGGATGATATCACAGAGCCAATAAAGTTTACTCTAAGGATATTCATTTATAATGGCAACTCAAAGTAAATGAGTTAGCTTCTATAGCAGGGCTTCTTAAACTTTTTTCCACTTGAGACTCCAGCGCTTCTTAAATTGTGGGTCATAACCCCAGATGGGATTCTAGACTGGTATAGCATTGGGTCTCCCAATTGACCTTCCCAATGGTTCTTGGGAAGCAATCAGGTTTTTAACCACTATGCCCCATGGACTCCCTTATAAATGACTTCTTTAAAAATATTTTTAAAACCCATGTTCAAATATCTGGATTATTGGGGTGGGGCAGAGGAAGAAATAAAGTTGGCTGAGCAGGAACTGTGTCATATTCTCTGATTTTTTTTAACCAACAAAGCATCTAAAAACCATGACAATGGATTCCACAAAATAAGTACGTAGTAGTAATGACCTCAGCTGACATATGCTTTGAGGTTTATGAAGCATTTTCCATATATCATCTCATTTGATCCTCATGACAATCTATGGCATATGCAGTTGTGTGACATAGCTAAGCTAGAAGGTTTTCAGAGGAGAGTGATCAGGAAGGCATAGAGCATCAAAATCAATAAATCTGCCAGCAAGCCTTTATTAATGGCCTTTGTGCCAGGCATTGAGGGCATAAAGGCACAAAAGGAAAGCGGCCCCAGCCTTAAGGAGCTCATGTGTACATATATAAGCACATATCAAACACACACAAAGGAAATTGGGTCTCATGGCATATGAGGATTGGATGAAGGAATGGGGAACTGGCTAACTTGAAGAGGAGAAGACTTAGGGAGAACATGGCATTGGTCTTTGAGTATATGAAGGACTGCTGGGTGAAATGGATTTGACTTGTTCTGCTGATTCAGAAAGTGTAGGAAGAATGGATAGATTTGGGCTTGATGTAATGAATAACTAAAAAGCCTCTATGACCGCTTGCACGTGTTGTAAAGGCGATTCTTGATTGGGTATGGAATGGATTAGATGACTTCCACACATATGTCTTTGATTCTGCAGGAAAGGCATTATCATTGCTATTTGACAGGTGAAGTAAGTGAATCACAGAGAAGTTATATGTTCACCATGCTCCCACATCTACCAAGCATTGGAGTCAGAATTTGAACTCAAGACTCTTCTGACTTCAAGTCTCTTTCCATTAGACAGTGGCTTGATGCGATTTTTGTAAAATATTTTATGTTCTCTGATTTTTCAAGTGTTTTTATACAAATCTTTTATTTGATCTGATGGTCTATCCTCACATATTAGATAATTATGCCAGTGTTATTATACTTTCTGGGACAGCTAGTATTCTTTTCATTGCTCATCCTTATCTAGCCTTTTAAGGCTTACACAATCCTTTCATTATAATCCTATGAGGTAGTTTACAACCCTTCTTTTATGAAGCAAAAGCATAAGGCTCGGGGAGATTAATTAACCTGTCCATGGTCACACAGGTGCAGCGATATGAACCTGGTTCTCCTGACCTCAAGGCCAGCGTTCTTCTCACTACACAGTACTAACTCATATTGATTTTTGCCTATAAGTAAGTCTCTGAAGGGCTTTTATGGGTAGGATAAAACAGTACTATATTCACTGATGATAGCAGAAGAGGAAATGAACTTAAATTAAGGTAGGAGAGATTTAATCGCTGACTCACCCATCAATCTACTCCTCCTACAAACTTCCCTAACTCCCTATTTCTTTTGTTGCACCCACTATCCAAGTCAGCCAGGTATGTGACTTTGTACTTGTTTTTCCCACCCTCCATGTCCAAAAGATTTCCTTGCCCTATTTTTGTCAATTCTTCCCCCCCCCCAAAGCTTTCCCTTTCATCCTTTTCTCTCCATTCCCACAGCCAATATTCTAACTCTGACTGTCCCAAGCCCTTCCCAGTACATTGCACTGGTTTCTCAATTGACTTCTTTAGTTTCAGTCTCCTGCTTCTAATCTGTCCTTTGCATAACTGCTAATATGATGTTCCTAAGGGACGGGCTTGACTATCTTATTCCATCGCTCAGAAAGATTCAGGGGCTCTCTGATTACCTCTAAGACAGCATATAGACTCTTTGGCCTCAAATTTTAAGGCCTCCCCAATCTGCCTTGTACCTCCTTTTCTAGATATTTCTCAGTTACTAACTAGCTGTATGACCCTAAACAAGTCACTTTACCTTTGCCTGCCTTAGTTTCTTCACTTGTAAAATGGGGATAATGAGGTTTGCACTGGCAAAATTATTTATGGTAGTTTTACAGTAGGATATGAACAAGTATTACACAGGATGAGATGTGGATAAGTTATGACTGGTACCAGTGGAAAGAGTACTGGTGGCATGGATGATATCAGAGAGCCAATAAAGTCACCTACCTCACGGGGTTGTTTTGAGGATCAAATGAGATAAAACAAGTAAAGTACTTTGTAAACTTTAAAGTGTTATATATATACTATTATTATTAGCTATCATTAATAATATTTTTGTATCCATAAAACAAAACACATAAGATTACAAAGGAAACCAAAAGTTAGTAATAATAAAGAAGTATTTTTTCACTATCCAGTTTGCAGATCCTATGAAATCTACTATACCTGGACCCCCAGTGCATGACTCAGAGGGCTGTATATGTGGGCCTTCTGTCACTCTAACCCAGAAGAATATGGGTACCAGAGGAAGGCCCAAGTCATTGACATGATTGGAGCTGCTAGAAAAGTAGTTGAAGAAATCCCAAATTTCACCATGGCATGTTACAGGGAGAGACCAAGGGAGGGCCTGATCTCTTCCCAGCATCAGAGGGTATGAGAAGAAAGACACGTGTAGCTGTCATAAAAATGACTATTAAAACAGACAATGAAATAGCTGAAAGGAAGATGCGTGAACAGGGTCTGGGCAGTTATCGATGTGACAACCTCAGAAGGGTAATGGAGTGAGTTACCCAATTAAGGAGGCCTGGGCGGAGAGCAAGCTGGGCTGGCGAGGCCAGACATTTCAGCAAAGACTTGGAAGCAATTAATAGGGTCAAATTTAGCAAAGAGAACAGATATCGATAAAAAAAATGCATTCCCGTAATGCCATCCCAACTCTGTGATGTAATTAGAGGCTGCCAGTTCTCATTTTCTCTAGCATAATATCCTGGGTCTCATAACTGAACTTTATTATAAAATTAATTTTTGATAAAAATAGTCATTAAGATCATGAATACTGTATGATTAATGTACCATATGATTGTATGAACTGTATGATTGCCAGAGTAAATGTATCATGTAATTGCATGAATAAATGTAAAATTATATGATTAAATATAATAGTCCCTGTCCATTGTAACTGAGTTTTATATTGGAGAAAAGAGAAAAGAGTTAGTAGATGTCACTCCTCCGTCAGGGTCACCCCCAGCTACAAGGCAGCACTGCACTCTTGCCTTCCTACTCAATCTGGCCCACCTTGGCCTCTGTCTCCTAACCCCAAATACCTGGACCATATAGATGAGATAACAACCTAATCGCTTCAAAACAGGCAAATGAAGCAAAAGGATTATTGTGGCTCTTCTCTCCCTAACAAAATGGAAATGCCTGGTGCTGGTTTTCATCTTATTGGAGCTGGTGCTGGGATGTGCTCCTTGGGGGGCCCCTGCATAAACCCTCAGGGGAATCTTAGAATAACCAAGCTGCAGAACCACTTTTTGTTTAGATGGAGCAAAGCCTTCATGTGCTTAGAGGAAATCTTAGGTCTCTTCTGGGAAGCAATGGAGTGTAGGGGAAAGAACACTTGATTTGGAATCGGAGGACCTGGATTTGAATCCTAAGCTCTGTTCACCCTGGTTCACATGACCCTGGATAAGTAAGTTTCTCTCTGGCTTCAGTTTCCTCATATGTAAAATGAGGGTGTGGGGCTAGATGATCTTCTTTCTTGTTCCCTTCCAGCTCTCAATCTATGATCTAGAAGCCACATTCCCTTTAGGGAAAAAAGCAACAGCAAAAAACAAACTCCTCTGTTTAGAATGAAAAGTCCCTTAAAAAGCTACTTTTCCAGGCTAATTAGATATTACCCTCCCTCTTCCGGCCTACATTCTTGCCAAACTGTCTTACTCAATATTCTCTCCTACATGACATTATATTTCTCACTCTCTGTACCGTCTGCACAGGCTGTTCCCAGCTCCTACAATGCTCTGCTTCCTGACTTCTGCAAGGGTCATCTCCTTCCAGAGGCCTTTCCTGATTCACCCAGGATATACTGCCCCTCTCCCCACCTTGTATTTCTCTATGTATTTCATTTTGTATGTATCATGTATTTGCTCATCTGTGAGCTTCTTACGTCTCCCTAGTAGAAGGTAATGCCCCTGAGGGCAGGGAGCATCTCACTTCTGCCTTCGGGTCTGGAGCCTAGCACAGTATCTCAGAGGTAACACGATGCATGCATCATTCATCTCTTTACTTTAAAACAGACTCTAAATAAAGGCTCCATAATTGCTTCATCAAGGATTCTTTGCTTCCTTTCAGTTCCAACCTTTCTAGGTTCCAGGCACTCTGCTCGGACCTGAGGCTACAAAAGCCAAAACGAAAGCCTTCCCTGATATCAAGCTGTTATACTTCCCGGGGTTACATTGTAGAGGAGCTGAGTTTCAAAGGCATTTTGGTGCCCAGCATTTTTATCTTCATTGTTTTCACTTTGCTCTCAAGAACCCTATTGTCAGGACCAGAGCTGTGTTTTTGGTTTGTTGTCCCCTTCCCCTAATGATTTCTGTTACAGCTAAACTTGATTTCTCCACCTCTCCTCTCCCCGGCTCAGCCCCTCCCCCCCTGCACTCGCCACCATCAGACACACACACACACACACACACACACACACACACACACACACACACGCCCCTTACTTTCACTTAGTTTTTGCTCTCTAAAGGGCACTGCTGTCAGGGGACAGTTCTTTCAGAGTGTCGCTTTCACTTTTTCAGGCAGGACTATTTTTATTGCAAAAGGAGATAATAGATTTTAGAATGTTTTCTTTGAGCTGGACTGACATTTAGGAGGTCGCTCTGTTATTATCTATCTGGGGACTTGTTAAAAATCCAGGGTGGGGGAGATGTTATATTTTTGTTTCAGGTATTGAACTTGTTCTATCAAAGGATCCCGTGGCTTTTAAGAATCTTTGTCTCTTCCTTTGTCTCTTCCTATTTCTCACACTGCTGGGCTTTTTCTGCCAGGGACCTTTAGTGTCCGAAGCGATAACTGGTTTGAGACTGGCAAGCAACCTGGCATACAACAACAACAACCAAAATCAATAGCATTTTGAAAGATTAAGCTGAGCTCTTACCATCTACCACTAAAATGGGTTCTTTCTCCTGTCCTTTCTGGCCTTGAAAGATTCCTTTGTTCCCCAACCACAATGACTAAAGCAGTGAGCACATGTGAAAAGGGCTGAAGGTTTGTTTGGGCAAAGTCACTTCGAAATCCAAGGGTTTATCCAATTCTCATCTGGCAGGATGTCAAACCATGTCTCTAATATACAGAACACAAGCTTTAGGATACATTGGGTTACTTTTCTCCATCCCATTTGGGCCCTGGCTGCAGGATCTTCCCAAAGCAGGCCAGGCAAATCCCCATGATGCTTAGCCAATGGGCAGAGTTGCCAGGGACTCTGGCTACCTTTGTTCTTCCTACTTCGGGCATGTGAAAGGGACACAAATTGTCGCTTATCTCATGGTCCACCAGGTAAATCCCCAATTAATCGCCTGGCCAGTTCATCCTGGTACATCCATTTAATGGCTGCCCACCTACAATCATGGTATTTAACTACTAGATCCTGAAGAGGCAACATAGCATGATAGAAAGAGGACAGGACTCCAAGGCAGAAGGCTGAGGGACTAGGCCTGCTTTGGTCAATGACCAGAATCATGGTAAAGCCTCATTTTTGTGACTCTGCACAGGCTGCAGCATTCTCCCTCCTTGCCTCTTCAATACCTACTTTCCTTCAAGGCTCTCTCTCTCCTCAGATGCAACCCTCCAGATAAAGTTGACCCTGATCCCTCACTACCCCACCACTCCCCATTACTAGCACCTTTCCAACCTGTTTTACATTTGTTTTGTATATCTTTGTCCTCCAGGAGGTGGATCCACCCCCACATGAGCTCATTGTACGTAAAACATATTTAGAAATTGCCTTCCTTCTTTGAGGTTTTGGACGAGCAGAAAACAACTGCTTTGGCTTACTGGCTCACCATTTGCTGGTCCAAATAAAGCTGGGAGCCTTTTCCCAGGTTTTTGCTTATGACCAAGGCAGTGCACGTTGGGCTCTGGGAGAATCTGGCTTGGTAAGCCAAACTCTTCCACATGCAGAGAGGGAAAGAGATCATAGGATTGTAACTAGAGCTGGAAGGGCTGCAGGGGCCACCTGAACTCTAAACATCTCAGATTATGGATGAGGAAATGGAGACCCAAAGAAGAGAAGTGACTCTTCCAAAGTCATAGAGTTAGTAAGTATCTGAGAGGGAATTCTAACCCATTACTCTAGCCACTATCCAACACTGTTTCTCATAGCAGTTTAACCCAGGTCTTTTCTACTTGAGCTCAGTCAAAAAAGATAAACAGAATTAGAATAATAATAACAGTAATGACAACTACAAGTTATTGAGAGTTAAGTAGCCTACAAGGTGAAAGTGTTAAGAAAACTGGTGGTGCAGTGGCTAGAGCCCTGGGCCTGGAGTCAGGAAGACTTGATTTCAAATCCAATCTCAGACACTTACTAGCTGTGTGACCCTGGCCAAATCACTTCACCCTGTGGGCCTCAGTTTCCTCATCTGTAAAATGAGCTGGAGAAGGAAATGGCAAAACCACTCCAGGATATTTGCCAAGAAAACCCCAAATAGGGTCACGAAGAGTTGGACAAGATGGAAATGACTGAACAATTACATCAACTGAAAAAGCAGATACTACTGTTATCTATGCAGTCTTTGCCACAACCCAGACACTGCTGTGCTCCTTTGTTTAACGTGTGTGTGTGTGTGTGTGTGTGTGTGTGTGTGTGTGTGTATGTCTTTGTATCTCCAGTTAGATTGTGATCCAGTGCTGCAGGCTTATTGGCCTTCTTCCTTCAAGACTCAGCTTAAATGCCTTCATCTTATAGCTGCTTCATATGCTACATGAGAAAAAGCTCCTTGAGAAAAAGGAGGATTTCACTTTTACCTTTGTCAGTCTAGCACCTAGCACATAGTAGGTGCTTAATTCATATCTGGTAATTCTTGGTAACTGAAGAGAACAGTCAATGAATCAAACAACGAGCATTAAATGTCTACCATGAGCTAGGCACTGGGGAGTTACAGAGACAAAAAGGAGAGAAGAGCCACCTCTGAAGAGTCTAACCAATCAAACAGCAAACATTTACGAAGCACCTTCTATATACTCCAACATATTCCTAGCAGCACTTGTTGTAGCAGCAAATCACTAGAAACCAGATCAGAGAATGTTCAAACAAGTTGTGTGCATGAGTATGATAAAACATCATGGAAGAAATGATGAACAATTACAAGGAACATGGGAAGACCAGTAAAACCAAGAGGAGGGATGGAAGCAGAACCAGAAAAAGAACATAAAAACAGCAATGTAAATGGAAACAGAGGAGAGAAAGAACTGAATATTGAGCAGGTAAAATGATCAAGGTTGTTCTGCAGGAAAAGAGGACAAAACATACCCTTTCTCTCTGTCTGGAGGTGGTGGACTATGTGTGGAACACTGCATACAGTATCAGACTCAGTGTGATAAATTTTTGCTTTCTCTTTCTTTTTTCTTTGACAGTGATGAGGAGGACAGCCAACATTTCTATAGTACTTTAAGGTTTGCAAAGTATTTTTTAAATTACCTCATTTAATGCTCACAATAACCCTGGGAGGTAGGTACTTTTATGTTCTCCACTTTAGAGATGAGGAAACAGAGACAGCAAGAATTGCTCAGGATCTCATAGCTAGTAGTCTGGGGCCACATTTGTTATAAGGAATGGCTCCTGAGGGGTGCAGGTGGGGGTAGAGTGGGGTAGGGAAGACTAATGAAATTGAATTTTTATAAAGATCATAGATTTCATTTTTTATTTTAATGGGTAGTAACGGGTTACTTACTGTCAAGGTATTCCCTCCCAGATGCTAAGACGGTTCTCTACCATGACCGGGGTTGGGGGGGGAGCGGAACTGCAGAGGAAGAGAGTTTCTAATGGTGGGAATTTCAGGTATTTTTTTCCAGAATAAGGAAAGAAATTATTGGATGGAAGCCAGGTTTTCTGGTGCCCTCTCAGATCTTACCCTGCTAACAGCCATCAAGCTCATCCGTGCCTTCCTCCTATCCCTTCTATAGCAGAAAGTGCAGGCAGAATACAAAGTGCTCTCATTGTATTTGTCTAAAGACGGTAATGGGATGTAGCATCTTCCTTCCCTAGCAGTAGAGATGATGGGCCAATATGTCAGGCCTCCCCAAGCAGTGAACTTTGCTAATGGTGCCAACAAATACCCTGGAGGCACCCCATTTTTCTATTCCTTCCCCAGCCAAATGTTCTCTCGGAGAAAAAATGGCCCCAGTGAAGCGGATCGCCAAAGCTTTTTGAATGGATTCCTAGAAACACTTCCCAATATTTTCCCAGAATAATATTCTGGGCTGTGGGCAGGGTTTTCATCTTTAGCACCTTCCCTTGGACCTTTTGACTTGCTCCAAAGTATATGCTGGTGACAGGTATTAACTCATCACATTTCTTTACCCTCTTATTCTTATTCTGGGTGGAATGTGGGTAAAGGAAGCCCTCTGTTTCCCCAGAAAACACTCTGAGATAATTTAGGACCCAAATACTAATAAAGGAGGGTTGCCACATTATGAGAGAGTGCCTCAGACCGGTTTCCCACTCACAATTTGTGAGCTCATTTTCATTGGGTTATTTCTTTGAGATGTTCTTGGGTTTTCTTCCTTTTATATTGAGATGCCATTTATTTTTTAAACTCTGTTGGGAAGAAAGGCTCTGCTGAGTGTCACCAAAGGAACAAAACTGACACTCATTCCTCAGTTATTTTTTTAACCTGTAGACATAATTAGAGGTTCACAAGTTTCCTTCAGCCTCTCACATCAGCCTGTTAGGTAAAGGATTTGTCATGAAGTGAATAGTGGAGATGGGGTGCTGAATGTTTTGATAGTATTGCTAGGGCTCTTACAATTAAAGTGTTGAATTTGGATAGCTTTTAAAAACCAAGGTTTACTTATGCTTTGGGGTTTATTTGCCAATTCATTTCAGATAGAACCTCCCACCACTACCCCCTTGAGAGCCTTCCGTTCTAACAAAGAACATTAAACAAAATCAACCAACATAGTGAGCACAACTGACAGTGTCTGCAAAACCCGGGGCCTGCAGTCCCCTGCTCTCCAAGAAAAGGAGGGAACTACATTTCCCTGTTTCTCTTTCAGATCCAAGATTAGTAATCATCATTAAACAGCTTTGTTTTTGAGTCTTTATATAATTTCCATGCTAGAGACAATGCATAAGAAGCATTTTGAACCTGCTTTCTTTACTCTGCATTAGCTTCTACCTCTGAGAAGTTACTACTTTGCACGTAAGGCTGAATGAGCCATCAAAGTGCTGTGTCCGTTTGGACAGTTCAGCACGACTTTCACTCAAGGCAGGAGCTTGAAGCAAGGGAGGGGCCTCATCACTTGGCAGATTAAGGAGAAGAAAGTCAACAGCAGCACTGGCATCTTGTCCCTTGGCATCTCTGGCTACCAGGTTTCTGGACACTGAGATAGCTGGATATACGACATGTGGTTTCGATGGGAGCTAGCAGCCCTTTGCGAAATGATGGAATGCTCGGTTAGGGACCTGGTGAACTGAGTGCTCTATGTGAGAATTTCAGTGAGAATTCTTCTCTGGCCTTGATCCAGCTTGGCAATGCACTATCCCAAAGGAGGAGATGCAATGGAGTTAGCTGAATATACGAGGTTTTATCTAGCTTCTAGTAGCATGAGCAATCAAGTATTCTTGAACCAATCAGACTTTAGCATTGTGAAGTAAAGCCTTTTAGTAGCACAAAGTGAAGAAAAGTATTATAGGCCACTCTAATCATAATTCTTAAGTAGTATCTCCCCAGTAGGATTATTACACTCTAGGTAGAATACAAAATTCTAAGTCAGTCAGGTTATGGAATTAGCCCCTTACTTAAGGCACAATAGGTATTACATCATGCAACATTGAATACTTAACACTGGAGGGGTTGTAGAAAGACAGACACACCAATTCATTGTTGATGGAGTTGTGAACTGATTAAAAACAATTCTGGAAAATAATTTGTAATTATGTAAAAACAAAATTGACTAAAACATCCATATCCTTTGACCCAGAGATTCCATACTTAGGAATCTACATACCCCATAGAGTTCATTGACACTAAAATATTTATAATATACTTTGTTATGGCTATAGGACCTATATACCCTGTAGAATTCATTGACAAAAAGACGTTCTCCACGGACAGCAAAATATTTACAGTATCCTTTGTTACGATAGCAAAGAACTAGAAATATGGTGGATGTCTACCAATTGGGAAGTGGCCAAGCAATGTGTGGTATACGAATGTAATAGAATATTACTATGTTGGAAGACCATGATAAATACAGAGAAACATAAAAAAGAGTTAAATGAAATGATACGAAGTGAATTAAGCGGAGCTAGGAAAGCAATATATACAATGAATGACTATAACAATATAAATAGAAAAAAGTAATCACCCCAAAATAATCAATGCTGAAAGTTGTGAAAGTATATAAAAGAACTGGGCCCAAAGAAGAGAGAAGGTACTTCCTCTGACTCCTTTGCAGAGGCTGCAGGGAGTGGGGCTCCATAGGTATGAACCATCACATACAGCACAAATTTTTTTTCAATGGATTGATTGGTTTTTCTGATTTTTTTCTCTTTTTCTACTTAAATCCTGTCTTTAGGGGGTAGCCAGGTGGCTCAGTGAATAGAGCACCAGCTCTGGAGTCAGAAGGACCTGAGTTCAAATCTGGCCTCAGATACTTGACATGTAGTAGCTGTGTGACCTTGGACAAGTCAGTTAACCTTGATTGCCTCACCTCTTCCCTCCAAAAATAAAAAAAAAATCCTATCTTGAGCAAAAGCCTTTCCTGGTCCTCCTTAATACTAAGGTCTTCCTTCTGTAATGATCTCCAATTGATCCAGCATGCAGCTTGTTTGCATGCTGTCTCCTCCATTAGACTGTGAGCTTCCTGAGAAGTGCCTGGCACATAGTACGTGCTTCATAAATGCTTGTTAATTTGACTTTGACTTCTTAAAAGGTATGACTCTTTGCAGAGGGGCAGGGGGAAGGTATAGGAGGGACAAGAGGAAACATATGAATAAAATATATTATTAAAAAATGTACCATCCTCATGTCTTAAAATAGGGGATATTATCTGGATCAGATGAGAAAAGTAATCATGAAAAGGAATACTTCCAAGAAGCAGAAGGATGGTTGCTCAAGAGAAGAGATATTTTCTGTTACAAAACAGAGACAGTCTGTTGGAAGTATGTTGTAGAACCCTGTGTTGTCAAGGTTCCCCGACCTGCTATAAAAGAGGATGCCCAAATTGCTAGGCCCCAGCGCCAGCACCTCCCCTAGACTTGATCTAGTCTTATATTTCCAACTCTGCTAGATATCTCCACCTGAATATTCAGAGAACACAAACACGGTATGTCCCAAACTGAACTCATGGGCAAGGCACTTGAGTAGTTTGGTCCATGTATATAAAATAAGGGTGACTGGCTGAGATTCCATGAAAAGTCCTTTCTACATCTCAATCTAAGATTCTATAATTTTCCCTAAACCTTGAAATTGCAGTTGTTTGTATAGATGTCTTCCCTGACTACATTGCAAATGCCCAGGGGGCATGGACTTGCACAGAGTGGGCATTTAAGGAACACTTGTAGACTTAAAAATCTAGACTACTTCATAGTCCTAATTTGGAGGCTAGGGGGTAGGTTTCATTACTTTTCCACTGGCATATGCCGTTAGTGCTGCAAGCAATCAAAATTACCAATTTCAACGACTTATAATTTCATTGCTTTATGGACACAAATAACAACTCCTCAATTAGTCTCTGGCCAAAACTATTAACATTTTCGGACAGTCTTTACTTCATACTTCCTTCCCACCTAATCACAAAGGTGAGGAAACTGAGGTCAAGAAAAGAATATCACAACGTGTTGCCCAGGATTAATGACACACAGCCCCTAGGCTACCATTATTATGATCAGAGAGAAACCAGCTGGAACACCCTCTTTCCTTAGAAAGCCCTAAAGGCTTTGAAATTGTTTTGAATTTTGTCTAGCCCTTTGGACTCTGGCCCTTACAGAGTCAAGTTCCAGAAACTACCTCCAGTCTTTACCCCCTAGATCCATGATGCTTACCAGAAAGCAAGCTCCTCAAGTAAAAATCTCCCTTCTCCCCTGCCTACTCCATGCCAGTGATCAGATCTAAGTATCCAGCCCTAATCTTCCTCCTGAATCCAAGTCCTACATACATGATGAAGACCTTCAGTCTGAGTTACTTCTTTTGTTACCTAGGGCAAATGATTTCACTTATGTGGCCATAAGTTTCCTCCTTCCTCGATGAGGAGGTTAGATTAAATGACCTTTAAAGATCCTTCTAGCTCTAAAACTATGATACTATGCATTCCACCTGGATATACTATTTATATCTCAAACTCAGCATGTCTAAAAGAAAACTCTCTCTGCCTGGAGCCTCACCTCATCGATAACTTCCCATTTTTCTTTTTGAGGACGCTGCTGTGCTCAGTCACCGTGGTTTCTAACCATGCGACTCTTCTCTTGCTCTTAATTCTGACATTCGATCAATGACCACATCTGCAATTCTGTCTCTTTCATATGTCTTACACTGCTCCCTTCTCTCTGCTCATATTGTCACATCCTGGTTTCAGGCCCTCATCACTTCACATCTAGACCATTTGTTTTCCAATTTAAAAGCATTTGTTTTCTCTCACCCCCACCCCACTGAAGAAATAAAAACAAAACTCTTGTAACAAATACTCAGTAAAACAAAACAAATTCTTGCACTGTCCATGCTCACAAATGTGTCTTATTCTGCATATCTTGGCCATCACCCCTCTATGAGTATTATAATGGCCTTTTGTTTTCCCTGTATTCATATTAAAAAGGAAGATCAAGTGAATGTTTGCCCTTCTGCTCCCCTTTCCAAACATGCTCTGCATGGTGGCTTAAATGATCTTCCTAAAGAACAGTTCTGATCATGTGGCTCACTTCCCCATTCAGAAAGGTTTGGAGGGTTCCTACTGTCTCTACAATGAAATATCCACTCCACAGGGAAGGCATTTAAGGGTATCCATAACCTTTCCATATAATTTCATATACTTCATATACTTCACATTTCAGTAAAGTTGCAATACTACCTGTTCCCAGGACCATACATTGTACTTTTTCTCCCAGATATCCATTGGAACAGGCTGTTCCCCATTCCCGGAATGTGCTTCCTCTTCATGTCTGCCTCCTAGAAGCCTCTGCTTTCTTCCAAGCTCAGCTCTAGTCCCACCTCCTTCATGGAGCTTTCTCTCATCCCCCCAGTTGCTGTTACTCTCCTGCCCCTCATAGTAGCTGGTATTTACTTATCTCTTGTATATAAATCTACTACAAAGGAAGGCCTTTAAGAACAGAGAATATTTTCATTTATTATTTTTTCACACCCAATGCCAACCACTGTACTTTGTGCAGGGCAACCATTCAATAATTGTTTTAAATTAAATTGCATCGCTCTGAGCGCAAGCTGGTGGTGTCCCCTTTTCTATACTAAGCATTATATGCCAGACACATGGTCTTTCTTGCTAAGTTCAAAGTTGAAGCCTATCTTGGCACAATCTTTGGGTCCCAGGCTTCAAGGGGCTTGCAGTCTAAAAGGGGAGATACAACGTATATACCCCCATTCACCACAACGAGGTATCTGGGGAGGCCTTTTCATGGATGAATTGCTAGTTCCATTTTATCAATGGTCACTAAGCATTATGCATTTTCAAAAACTGAAATGAAAATTTGAAGCACCCAAAAGGCAATAAAAACGTACATGGGGGATGATGAGAAACATCTAACATACAAGAAATTCCCAAGGAGAACTGAAGTAATGGCTCCCATCTGAATCTGAAATATATGAATGAAAAATAAAATGTGGCAAGAATGAGAGATAACCAACAGACAACCTATGTGCTCTCCTGTTATTCTCTTGTTGGTAAAAGAAAGCCAGGAAGGTACCTGGCATACTGAAAGAGCACCCTGTGGCAACCTGGGGGGGTCTTGGGCAAGAGATACATGTGGATGGGTGGTAATCTACATTCTTGGAGGGAGTAGCCATATCACTGAGCTCATAGGTCCACTGGGATTTTAAATAATTTTTGTCCATTTAATGCCAAATCTCAAAGAAATTTCACACAAAAACTATTTTAAAAACATGTATATATGCATTATATAATACTCATTCATTTGTTAAACATTTATTCAGTACCTACTGTGTGCAGAGAACTATGCTATAATAATCTTAAGATCCCTATTGGTATTTCTCATTTGTAGTCACATCTCCAGCAGCTTTTTGAGAAGTAAGGGAAACTTTTAATGTCTCCAAATTCCCCAGTGCTTTTTTTGTCCTCCAGCCTCCTTTCTTATCCTTTTCTCTGACTGTCAGAGTAAAAGAATAGCTCACACTGTTTTCCTCTCTGTTGTGCATCTTCATTACTCCAGGGCCATCTTGGCGGGGTGCGTTTTGTATGATTCTCTTTTTTCCCCCTCCATTTTGACCGTTCACAAATTAAACAGTAAAATCGAAATCAGAGTAGGAAGACTGTGGCAGTAACTTACAATTTAGGCTCTGGGGGGTGCTGGGTTGAGAGGGTAGGCAGTGCCGTTCTGGGAGAGACACCAAAGGCGATTAATATTGGAAGATAGACTTGCCGCTGTTGGAAATGCAGCAGGGATCCCGAGAAGTTCTGTGATGGCTAACTTCTAAAGGAAAGCCCTAGACAAGAGCTCCTTTACTAGTTTGTATTCCTTATTGACTTTTGAGAACAAAGTCATTCCTATTTTTACTCTGGAGAATATTTTAAAAGTCCTTTTTAAAATAATAACACAAAGCAATGTCACATCTGCCTCCTATGTGGAAGCTACAGGCTTAACTATCAGGAAGACAATTCCGTATGGTCCAAACGGCTGCCCGTGTGTTCTCCTGCACCTCAAAGTGATCTCCAGGACTTTAGTCTAGAACTCTTGAATACAACCTAACATGCACGTGAGCATACTCCATGTCTCTGCTCCAGGCATTTTCTCTGGCTCTCTCCCATACCCAGAACACTCTCCTTCCTGAACTCTAACTACTGACCTCACTGGCTTCCTTTAAACCCCAACTAAAATCCCACCTTCTATGGCAAACCTTCCTCAATCCTGCTTCTTTCTAGTGCCTTCCCTCTGTTAATTGTTTCCAATGTATCCAGTACATAACTTTCTTTGTATGTAATTGTTTGCATATTGTTTTCTCCATTGGATTGTAGGCTTCTTGATAGCAGGGACTGTCCTTTGCCTCTTTTTGTATCCCCAGAGCTTAGCATAGTACCTGGCACACAGAAGGCACTTAATAAATGTTTATTGATTGATTGCTAAATTCTTTCCTTTGCTTGCCTGTGTATCAAATAGTCAATGAGTATTCCTTAAACTCCCACTCAATATCAAGCTTTGTGCTAGAGAGACAAACAAACAAATGAACAAAAACCTTCTTGCCCTTAAGAAATATCAATTGAGGGGCAGCTTGGTGGCGCAGTGAGTAGAGCACTGGCCCTGGAGTCAGGAGGACCTGAGTTCAAATCCGACCTCAGACACTTGACATATGTACAAGCTGTGTGACCTTGGGCAAGTCACTTAACCCCAATTGCCCTGCCAAAAACCGAAACAAACAAACAAAAAATAAGTATCAATTGAAACAGCATGGAGACAAAGAAGTACATAAAAATAGGTTCAGTTTTAAGATAATTTAATATAAGACAGCTTTAAGAGGTGAACACTAGCAGCCTAGGGAATTGATTGACCAATCGACTGAGGAGCATTTAAGCACCTATTGTGTATCAAGAGCTGTTTAGGGGGATTGGGGATCCAAAGGCAAACCTGAAATAGCCCCTGTCCTCGAGGAACTTATATTCTCTCACAGGAGAAGATGTGTAAACACATGAGTATATTAAAATATATGTACAATATAAATGCAATGCAGTTTTGAGGAGAGAATGAGTTCTAGGCAGGGGGATGCAAAGGCAGAGACATGGGAGATGAAATATCTCATGTGGGGAACAGCATGAAGGCCAGTCTGGTTGGGACATGGGGTATGTGAAAGGGAAGTATGTACAATCAGACTGGATTGCTAGGCTGGAACCATGTTGTGAAGGACTTTAAATGGAAAGCACAAGAGCCTGTATGTAAGCCAAGAAGTAAGAAGAAACTCCTAGAATTTACTGAGATGGGGAGTAACATGCTCAGACATGTCCTTTGTACAAATCACTTTGGCAACTGACTGGACATAGGAGAGACTAAAGGCAGGAAGACAAATTAATCGGCAAGCATTTTCATGTCCTTATTATGTGCTAGGCACTGTGCTGAGCTCTGAGAATACAAAGAAAGGCAAAAATAGTTCCTGCCTTCCAGGAGCTTATATTCTTTTTTTTAATTTAAATTTATTTATTTAACATATTTGGTTTTCAGCATTGATTTTCACAACAGTTTGAATTACAAATTTTCTCCCCATTTCTACACTCCCCCCCACTCCAAGATGGCATATATTCTGGTTGTCCTGATCCCCAGTCAGCCCTCCCCTCTATCACCCCCCTCCCCTCTCATCCCCTTTTCCCTTCCTTTCTTGTAGGGCAAGATAAATTTCTACGCCCCATTGCCTGTGTATCTTATTTTTTAGTTGCATGCAAAAACTTTTTTTTTGAACATCTGATTTTAAAACTTTGAGTTCCAAATTCTCTCCCCTCTTCCCTTCCCACCCACCCTCCCTAAGAAGTCGAGCAATTCAACCTAGGCCACACATGTATTATTATGTATAACCCTTCCACAATACTCATGTTGTGAAAGGCTAACAACATTTTGCTCCTTCCCAACCCATCCCGCTTTATTGAATTTTCTCCCTTGACCCTGTCCCCTTTCCAAAGTGTTTGTTTTGATTACCTCCACCCCCATCTGCCCTCCCCTCTTTCATCCCCCCAATTTATTTTTTTTTATCTTCCTCCCTCTTCTTTCCTGTGGGGTAAGATACCAAACTGAGTATGTATGGTATTTCCCCTCAGGCCAAATCTGATGAGAGCAAGGTTCACTCATTCACCCCTCACCTGCCCTCTCCTCTCCTCCCACAGAACTGCTTCCTCTTGTCACCTTTATGCGAGATAATCCACCCCATTCTATCTCTCCCTATCTCCCTCTCTCAGTATGTTACTCTCTCATCCCTTAATTTCATTTTATTTCTTTTAGATATCTTCCCTTCATCTTCAACTCACCCTGTGTCTGCTCTCTCTCTTTTACATATATATATATATATATATAAACACACACACATATATATATACACATACATACACATACATACATATACACATAGATATATACATACATACACATTCACTTATATATATACATAAACATATATATATATGCATATTCCCTTCAACTACCCTAATACTGAGGTCTCATGAATCATACACATCATCTTTCCATGTAGGAATGTAAACAAAACAGTTCAACTTTAGTAAGTCCCTTGCAATTTCCGTTTCTTGATTACCTTTTCATGCTTCTCTTGATTCCTGTGTTTGAAAGTCAAATTTTCTATTCAGTTCCGGTCTTTTCACTGAGAAAGCTTGAAAGTCCTCTATTTTATTGAAAATCCATATTTTGTCTTGGAACATGATACTCAGTTTTGCTGGGTAGGTGATTCTAGGTTTTAATCCTAGCTCCATTGACCTCCGGAATATCGCATTCCAAGCCCTTCAATCTCTTAATGTAGAAGCTGCCAGATCTTGGGTTATTCCGATTGGGTTTCCACAATACTCAAATTGTTTCTTTCTGGCTGCTTGCAGTATTTTTCCCTTGATCCGGGAGCTCTGGAATTTGGCGACAATATTCCTAGGAGATTTCTTTTTGAGATCTATTTTTTTTTAAATGCAATTTATTTATTTAACATATTTGGTTTTCAGCATTGATTTTCACAACATTTTGAATTACAAATTTTCTCCCCATTTCTACCCTCCCCCCACGCCAAGATGGCTTATATTCTGGTTGCCCTGTTCCCCAGTCAGCCCTCCCCTCTATCACCCCCCTCCCCTCTCATCCCCTTTTCCCTTCCTTTCTTGTAGGGCAAGATAAATTTCTACGTCCCATTGCCTGTGTATCTTATTTTTTAGTTGCATACAAAAACTTTTTTTGTTTTTGAACATCTGATTTTAAAACTTTGAGTTCCAAATTCTCTTCCCTCTTCCCTTCCCACCCACCCTCCCTAAGAAGTTGAGCAATTCAACCTAGGCCACACATGTGTTATTATGTATAACCCTTCCACAATACTCATGTTGTGAAAGGCTAACTACATTTTGCTCCTTCCCAACCCATCCCGCTTTATTGAATTTTCTCCCTTGACCCTGTCCCCTTTCCAAAGTGTTTGTTTTGATTACCTCCACCCCCATCTGCCCTCCCCTCCATCATCCCCCCGCCTTTTATTTTATTTTTTTATCTTCCTCCCTCTTCTTTCCTGTGGGGTAAGATACCCAACTGAGTATGTATGGTATTCCCCCTCAGGCCAAATCTGATGAGAGCAAGGTTCACTCATTCACCCCTCACCTGCCCTCTCCCCTCCTCCCATAGAACTGCTTCCTCTTGCCACCTTTATGCGAGATAATCCACCCCATTCTATCTCTCCCTATCTCCCTCTCTCAGTATGTTACTCTCTCATCCCTTAATTTCATTTTATTTCTTTTAGATATCTTCCCTTCATCTTCAACTTACCCTGTGTCTGCTCTCTCTCTTTTACATATATATATATATATATATATATATATATATATATATATATATATATATATATATATATAAACACATATACATATATATACACATACATACACATACATACATATATACATAGATATATACATACATACACATTCACTTATATATATACATAAACATATATATATATGCATATTCCCTTCAGCTACCCTAATACTGAGGTCTCATGAATCATACTCATCATCTTTCCATGTAGGAATGTAAACAAAACAGTTCAACTTTAGTAAGTCCCTTGCAATTTCCGTTTCTTGATTACCTTTTCATGCTTCTCTTGATTCTTGTGTTTGAAAGTCAAATTTTCTATTCAGTTCTGGTCTTTTCACTGAGAAAGCTTGAAAGTCCTCTATTTTATTGAAACTCCATATTTTGCCTTGGAACATGATACTCAGTTTTGCTGGGTAGGTGATTCTAGGTTTTAATCCTAGCTCCATTGACCTCCGGAATATCGCATTCCAAGCCCTTCGATCTCTTAATGTAGAAGCTGCCAGATGTTGGGTTATTCTGATTGGGTTTCCACAATACTCAAATTGTTTCTTTCTGGCTGCTTGCAGTATTTTCTCCTTGATCTGGGAGCTCTGGAATTTGGCAACAATATTCCTAGGAGATTTCTTTTTGGGATCTATTTGAGGAGGCGATCGATGGATTCTTTCAATTTCTATTTTGCCCTGTGGCTCTAGAATATCAGGGCAGTTCTCCTTGATAATTTCCTGAAAGATGGTATCTAGGCTCTTTTTTTGATCATGGCTTTCAGGTAGTCCAATAATTTTTAAATTATCTCTCCTAGATCTATTTTCCAGGTCAGTGGTTTTCCCAAGGAGATATTTCACATTGTCTTCCATTTTTTCATTCCTTTGGTTCTGTTTTATAATATCCTGATTTCTCATAAAGTCACTAGCTTCCACTTGCTCCAATCTAATTTTTAAAGTAGTATTTTCTTCAGTGGTCTTTTGGACCTCCTTTTCCATTTGGCTAATTCTGCCTTTCAAGGCATTCTTCTCCTCATTGGCTTTTTGGAGCTCTTTTGCCATTTGAGTTAGTCTGTTTTTTAAGGTGTTGTTTTCTTCTGTGTATTTTTCAGTATTTTTTTGGGTCTCCTTTAGCAAGTCATTGACTTGTTTTTCATGGTTTTCTCGCATCCTTCTCATTTCTCTTCCCAATTTTTCCTCTACTTCTCTAACTTGCTTTTCCAACTCCTTTTTGAGTTCTTCTATGGCCTGGGGCCAGTTCATGTTTTTCTTGGAGGCTTTGGTTGTAGGCTCTATGACTTTGTTGTCTTCTTTAGGCTGTATGTTTTGGTCTTCTTGGTCTCCAAAGAAAGAATCCAAAGTCTGAGACTGAATCTGGGCGCGTTTTCGCTGCCTGGCCATATTCCCAACCAACTAACTTGACCCTTGAGTTTTTCAGTGGGGTATGACTGCTTGTAGACTAACGAGTTCTATGTTCCACATTTGGGGGGGAGGTGCCAGCTCTGTCAGACCCGCACTCCTCCTTCCCCAAGAACCCCCAGCCCGGGCTGCGCTTAGATCTTCAGCAGGCTGTGCACCCCTGCTCTGATCCACCACTTAATTCCTCCCACCAGGTGGGCCTGGGGCCAGAAGCAGCAGCAACTGTAGCTGCCCCACCTCCGCTGCCCCCGGGGCTGGAAGCCGAACCGCAAACTCCTTCCACTCCCGCAGCTTTTCCCCCTAACCTTCTCTGCAGTCTTTGGTGTTTGTGGGTCGAGGGGTCTGGTAACTGCCGCAGCTCACATATTCAGGGTGCTAGGGGCCCCATCCGCCCGACTCCAAGTCTGGTTGTTCCACGCCACTCAGGCTGGGCTCTGCTCCACTCCGTTCCCAGCTCCCAGCTCCCAGCTCCATGTGGAATAAACCTCACCCAGAGACCATCCAGGCTGTCCTGGGCTGCAGCCCTGCTTCCCTCTGCTGTTCTGTGGGTTCTGCCATTCTAGAATTGGTTCAGAGCCATTTTTTATAGGTTTTTGGAGGAACTCGGTATGGAGCTCACTCTAGCCCCTGCTTACCAGCCACCATCTTGGCTCCGCCCCCCCCCAGGAGCTTATATTCTAAAGGTGGAGACAATATGTAAATAAATTAGTAGGTGCATACGAGATACATAAGGAGCATACAGAAGGTAATTTCAGAAGGAAGGCACTAGCAGCTGGGGGGAGGGCAGGAAAGTCCTCCTGCAGAAGGTGGAATTTAAGCTGAGTCTTAGAGAAGCCAGGAATGTTATTGCAATAGTTCAGGTGAGAAAAGATGGGGACCTGGATTGCTGTGGTGATAGTGTAAGTGGTAACAAAGGAATATATGCAAGAGAGGTTGTGGAGGGAGACTCTAAGACTTGGCAATTGATTGGACATGGAGAGGGGGGAGGGAGAGGTCAGAGTTGAGGATGGGTCTAATGTTACCAAGTTGGGTGCCTGAAAGGATGGTGGTGCCCTTTACAGGATCATGGAACTTCATTTGAAGGAAGGCATTTTGGCCATGTTAGGTTTGAGAAAACTCTGGGATATCCATTTTAAAATGTTCAAAAGTGATGTGGGACTGGAGCCTGGGAGAGAGATTAGGAAATAGGCATTTAGATCTGGGAGTCATCTCTATGGAGATCATGATCAAGCCCATGGGGCTGAAGAGGTCACCATATGAGTAGAGATAAAAAAAAGAGACCTAGCATCGAGCCTTGGGGTACACCTGCAGTTACGGAGCTAAATATAGATGATGATCCTGCAAAGGAGACACCTCAGATTGTAACTTTCTGGAGGACAAGGATGTGAATTTTCGAGTTTGTATCTATCCTCAATGCCTAATAATAATAATGGCATTTTCATAGCATTGTAAATTTTGCAAAATATTTTACACACACGATCTCATGTGAATCTAACAATATGCAAGCTAGGTGTTCTAAGAATCATAACTTCTTATTTTACCTAGGAGGAAACTGAGGCTTAGAGAGGCTAAATAACTAACCTATGGTCACACAAATAGGAAATGGTAAAGAAGTGATTTGAACTCGGGTCTTCTTGCCTCCAAGTTTAGTGTTATCTCCACTATGCCAAACTGCCTCTGCCACAAAGGCTTACCCAGAGGAAGTATTTAACAGATGTTTGTTGAATTTCATTGGAAAAACAATGGCAAGTGGTCTCTATCACTTTCAGGAAGGATGACTAGCATATGGTCCTGCTATGCCCAAAGATATCCTACCAATGGGAATTCACTATTAATTGGATGGATGTCTGGTAGCCTTTTTTAACCTAGAAAATTGACACTAATATCTCAGCTCCACAGATGGGATACTATGAGCAGCAACAAAGTAAATCGTTTCCTCAAGGCACCAGTAGAGATCCAAGAAAAAAATCTAGGAAGAGAAATCAAGCCTTTCAAATCTCTACTATGAGGCCGGAGTATCCATCAAGTTTCTTGTTAACCCAGAGTCCAACCTTGCTCTGAAGCACTGAAGTCTAGTCCTGATTTTAAAAGTCACTTGAGTGTATACAGCACCAGAAGAACAGAAAACCAAACCATGAAGCAAGGGAGAAAAATTCACTGGAGTTGTCTAAATTTTAGAGGCTGAGATTTTGTAGATGCAGAAAGTGCACACTTTATGAGCTCTGTGCACATAGCTCAACTAATGCAGGCCTCAGTTTCTTCACGTCTACAACGGGAATCATAATAACTAAAGCAATTTCCTGCAGCTGATGTCTACATATACCTTTAAATTTTGAAGCATTTTGCAAACATCTCCTTTGCGCTTTGCAACAACTTTGTGAGCTTGGTGCTAATGGGGACCATAATTCTCATTTAAAGATGAAGAAAGTGAAGCTCAAATAATATTATGTATATAAAGTGCTTTGTCCATCTCACAGCATCATACAACTGGCAGCTCTCTTCTACTCGAATGCTTTTATAATCTCACCAATGGGGATGTTCCTTCCAACAACACTGAATGCAATTGATCCATGCCCACTCATCCTGTGTAACTCTTGCTCATATCCTCTCATAAGTGCCCCACAGGGGGTACACCCAAAATTCTGAGAAGCCTTCTTTGCCTTCTCTTGACATTTCAAGGAAACCACTGGAGTTCATGTGCTGCCTAATAGTTAACCTCCACTTTTGCCATGCGGCCAGTTCATCTTCTTTTTGGATCGTACATTTATTTGATATCCTTTTCCCTGATTGTTCTTTGTTCCTCAGTGGTTATGGGTTACAGCCCACTCACAATCATGTCTTTGCATGGTTCCCTCTGTGTGTCCACCACATGTGATTTTATCAGTGTAGGGTATTTCTGGTGAGGACACTACCCCTACAAATGAAGAGTTTAAATGATTTGTTCACAGCCACATAGCCAAGATGGCAGAGCCCTGAAGTCAGCTCTCTATGCCTAGAAATGTTCCAGGTCTCTCACACTTCCAACTTGCATCTGTTCTATTCATATTTGAGCTAATCCAGCTGTTTTTCCCATCTTTGTTATTTTTAGTGCAACTTCTACTCTTTCTCTAAGAACATCTGGAACTGTAATGTTAGAGTCCAGGTGTGATGGCTCCACTTTCCCTGATGGGGAAAAGAATGTCACACATGTATACATGTGTGTCATATGTGTGTATCATGCATGTATCACGTGTGCATATAAATGTATCATATATGCATTTGTGTTGTGTATTTGTGTGTGTGATATATACTTCTTTTCCATTTTTTCCCTGTTGTCCTTCAAGCTTCATTCTTAAACATCCTCAATATGACATCGCTTAATTGGGTCTTTGGCTATATTTTTCTACTTGACAAATGAACTACTTGCTGACTAAAGTGCTGTGGAGCTCTCTTGATCTTCCTGTTATAGCAAATCTTTTGTATTGGCTAAATTTCTGCATGAAATTATTGCAGTATGTGCTGATGTCCATTCTTTTATCAATTTCTCATTTTTCATCATCAATAAATTGTTTAAATAGGTCAGGAGGGAGGTATTCTAATCACATATCATGTCTTTAGTTCATTTTTGTTCTTTCTTCTAGCTTTGTACTAATTTTGATCATCACCAAGTTAGTGGGCTGAATATACACACAGCCAGATACAGAATGACTCCCACATCAATGAGTAATTTCCTGTCTTTTTAAACATACTACTTCATTTCTGTTATGTTATTTGAGGTTTGCTGTATTTGGTGGCTCTTGATTCTTTTCTCAAAGTCTTTATGATATAGGGTAGTAGTGTCAAATGCAAGGAGGAGACACTTCCCAGTGGAGCCAGAAGCAGATCAAATGTAGTTAGGAAATATTTAGCAAAATAAATAAAAATACAATGGGACATAGATAAGGCTAATATGTGATTTTCTAAGCCAATATGAAACCATCAGGGATCTTCATGTATGATTTAGAGGCCTCCATTTCTATTTGAGTTTGACTCCAGTGATTTAGAAATATGAGGTTTCAGTGTAGTCTGTATAGGTCTTTGGTCTCTTTCATTCCTTAGTCCTGATCCATATGTTCCAATATATTTTCAACCTCTTTACCTATTCTAACCTTTGCATTGAAATCTTTGAGTATAAAGTATGTTTAGAAGTCCTCTGTCAAACTTCTCTGCCTCTTCCTCCTCTGCAACAGATGTCAGTATGGACACTGCAATTATTGTCAAAGTGGTCTTTTTGCAAAGACTTGGGATGAGTATTTCAAAACAGCCAAATGACCCAAGTAATAAAATCAACTTCTGTCTTTGCCTCTTCAGGGAGATCTAATGAGCTGACCTTCCAGTCATCAGCAAATTCCTTTCTTCTAGTTTTGCTCATAACAATTATTTAGTGGGGGTAAAGGGAGGCAATCGGGGTTCAGTAATTTGCCCAAAGTTGCACAACTACTAAGTGTCTGATGCCAGATTTGAACTCAGGTCCTCCTGACTTCAGGGCCAGTGCCCTAACCACTATACCACCTAGCTGCTGCTGCTCATAACAATTATATCACGACTGACAGTTTAGTCCCTCCAATAATACATCCACTTACTGGTCACTGAGCATGGATCTCCACTCAGATCGGCAATAGCTGAGTCAATGCTTCCAGAGGGTCTTAAATCACTCTATATTTGATTCTTAACATCCTTTGCCTCATTTTCTACCATTCACTCACCATCACTGCTGAAGCAGAAGGGGCCACTCAGGATTGGGGGCCATTGGCTTTTTTTTTGTTGTTCCATAAGATCACAGCAAGGAGGTGACTCTGACTTCTCAAAGTTTACACCCTCAGAGCACAAGCGCTGGCAGGTTCTGCCAAGCTAGGAAGACATTGAGAGTGGTTCTAGTGCCTTCTAAGGACCAACCCAAGGAAGCAGAGAAAGTTTCATCAGCGGTTGGCTGGATACTCGGTAGTGAAAGATTTTGTCAAGACATCCCATTAAAAAAAGAAAAATAGAAATTGGTGTGGAAGAAGCAATTATTACCTTTAAAACGCAATTGAAGAAAATGTACCTGGATGAAATGTAAATCTCAAGCTGATATCTTCCCAATAACCTAAGTTGCTGATGGTAATTATCTAGGGGCACATTAATTTATTATCAAGAAAATGTGATTGAAATTACAGGATCCTGGAGCTAGATTTGAATGGGACCTCAGATGACAAACAATTCAAATCCTTCATTTTACAAGTGAGGAAAATGAGTCCCAGAGAAGTGACTTTCCCAAGGTCATAGACATATGTAACAGGCAAAGGTAGGATTTGAATCTTGGTCTTCTCTCTCTAGAGATATTGTCTTTCCCATTGCACCATGCTACCTTTGAGTAATAGTAATGGTTATTTATAAAGTGTCTTAAGGTTTATAATAAGCTTTCCAGATATAATCTCTTTGGGACCTCACCACAATTCTTGGAGGTAGATTCTATTAGTAGCCCCATTTTACTGGTGAAGAAACTGAGGCACACGGAAGGTAAAGTAACTTGCCCAGGGTCACACAGCTAGTAATTGTCTTACGCTGAATTTGAACTTGGGTCTGGCATTGGGTCCAGGTCTAGCATTTCATCTGCTAAACCACCTGGCTGAATAATCCTACTAATTTCCCTCACTGTCTAAAAAGTATAAAGTTATATGAACTTCAAGGTTCACTCATCACATTGTCACAGAGGAAAAAGTAAACAAATTTGAGAGACATTTTTTAAAGGAAAAACAACATTCTGTTGTCATTAATCCAATATTTTAAAATTAAATAAAATTCTCAAACTGTGAAAGAACATATCATGGCTTTCTTTAGCAGCACTCATTTCCAGGAATTCTTACTCATCATCAGTCTTGGAGATCTTTTCTGTCTAGCTGATAACTATAAAATCCAGAGAAACACATCTCGAGGGTGAGGTGTGACCTCACTGTCCTCCCTAAGTGTCAGTATGTATCTCAGAAATGCCATCTGGAACTAAAAAGCTTTATTTAAAAAAATAACCATTTCCCCTTTCCACAATATATGGGAAGATGGGAGCTTCACAGTGTGATCCATCAGGTGACTGTCGCAAACAGAAAAGGCTTAACTTTCCACTAAAGGACGATCTTCAGCCACTTAATTTGATTGATTTAATTTTCCTCGGATTGTTGTCATTGATCAAGAGCAATAAGGTTAAAAACCTCATTGGCGTACTTGCCAACAGTAGTGCCCAACATATGAAAAAGGCTGCTTGGTGATGGAAAGCCCAGAGATGTTGCTTTCCCCACCTGATTGAATAAAGACACCTAGAAATCAGAGCCCACATCTTCTCTGAGTTGTGGATGGGGGAACTAGGATGATTGCTCTGGTACTTGGTTGGATATGTGGTTCAAGAGTGGGGGCACCCCACTCCATGGATAGAGATTGTAAATTCTCTATGTATTTCCTTTCTTTAAAAGCTATTTTATTGATTCTCTCCTTTACACTCCAGTTGTTTCCCCATACCATTCTGTACTCAACATAGATGCCTCTTATAACAACAACAACAAAGACTAAGCAACTAGTCACATCATGTGTGACATGATAAGCAACATTCCCCACCCAGAGACCACCACTTTTCAGGTGAGGAATGGAAGTATGTTTCATCTTCTGTTCTCTGGAACCAAAATTAGTCACTATATTTAATATAAAATCTTTTTGTGTTATTTTAATCTACATTATTGCAGTCACTGTAAAAAGAATTCTGGCTCTAATTTATTCTGTTGACATAAGGTCATGTAAGTCTTTCCAAGCCTCTCTGAATTTCTCCAATTTGTCATTTATTAGATTTCAGTAATGTTTGAGAACATTTATACACTGCAGTTTGTTCAGGCATTTCCTAATTTTGAAGCATCCATTTTATTTCCAGTTTGTTTGTTTTTCACTAGCACAAAAAAGAACTGCTATGGATATTTACGCATAAATAGAAATTTTCCTTCTCTCTCTGACTTCCCTGAGGTATATGCCTTGGAGGGATAGTGCCAGGTCAAAGGGCATGAATAATTTTCTAGTAATGTTCCAGATTGCTTTCCAGAATAGCTGGACCAATTCACAGCTCTACTCCTTCTACAAGCCTTCCAGTGTTAGTGTTAGGTGTTTCCACTTTAAAATACTTTGACAATTTGATGAAACCTCAGAATTATTGCAATTTGCGTATCTCTCATTAGTAGTAATATAGACCAATTTTCACATGGTTTTTGAAAAATTATATGTATTTCTTTGAAAAAAACACTCATATCTTTTGATTGCTTACTTTTCTATTGGCCTTACATGTTTTTGCCTATGCACTTTCACTCTTTATCACCATGTAGGCATTCGATAAGTATTAAATATGCTGATTGATAAGTATAAGTAAGAAGTGATATTTGTTGTGCCCCTTAATAAAAGTTAAGATGAGAAAACATGACATAGACCATCATTAAACAAGATGGCAGTTTCATCCACAACCTTAACTGTGAACTTCAGTACATAACTTGACAGCTCAATCTGCAGTCCCACTGTCTTTCCCAAGATCTATTTACAAATTTTCTCCTAGATACCCAGATCCTCTGCCCACCCTGCCAACTTGTCATTCCCTAAATAAACTCATAGCCTCCCCTACTGCTATTAACGATATGAGCCTCGCAGTCACCCAGAAACTTTGGCATCATCTTTAACACCATGGAGTCAGCCACCTTTAGTCTCTATCTCATCCCCTGTGTCCAATCACCTGCCACCTCTTAGTGATTGTTTCCAAAGTCTTCCTTATTCCATCCCTTTTCTTCTATCACCTGCACTTCAGGCTCTCACTCTTTCTTACCTAGAGTACTACCTTCCCTCAGTCCCATCCTCCGCATGGCTAGGGGAGTAATCTTCCTAAAGCACAGTTGAAACCATGTTGCTCTCCTGCATGAAGGTCTACAATGGCTCTTTATTACCCACAGAAGAGAGTCTAGCCTCCTCATTATAATATGCAAGGCCCTCTGCAACCTAACTCATCAATATTTGCATTTTTACTACCATTAGCCATGCCAGCCTACTTACTCTTCTCTGAACATTCTCTATGCTTTCTCACCTCCCAGCTTTGTTCAGGAAGACCATGGCTGGAATTCCACCTCAAATACTAGTTATGTGACCTTGGGCAGGTCCCTTTCCCTCCATGGGCCTCAGTTTCCTCCTCCATCAAATGGTTGGGTTGGACCAGAGGCTCTTGAGATTCCTTCTAGCTCTAGACTTAGGATTTTGTATGTGACCTTTGGGAAGTGACTTTCCCTCTGTGAGACTTGGTTTCCTCCTGTGTAAAATAAATGGATAGGACTCAAGGGCTCCTGAGGTCCTTTCCAGATCTATATCTGGAGGCTATGTTCCTACCTTCCTCTTGATGTAACACTCTTTGGAAGGTACCAACACCCAGAGGAAATGGAACTCTTCAAGGACGGAAATGTTGAGGAGGGGAAATGCTTGTGACAAAGTAAATTTTTGCTCTCAGATGACTGTAACATGAATTCATACCCATTTAAGGGGAGAAGTGGTTTTAAAGGGCTACACACTGCATGAGGAGAGAAGACTGTCTTAAGGCTGGATACTAACCTCTCCACTTAAACAGCAGACTGATGCAGGACGTAGGAAAGCGGATGCTTGAGAGGCAGCCTGGTGTAGTGGCACATGAGCGGAACTTTGAGCGATGGAGGCCTGGTTTGGGATCCCAATCCAGGCATTTACTCACTGTGTGACCCTGGGCAAATCACTTTCCACTGTTTGCCTTAATTTCCTCATCTGTAAATGAGCTGGAGAAGGAAATGGCAAAACACTCCAGTATCTTTGCCAAGAAAATCCCAAATCAGCTCACAAGGAGTCAGACACGACAGAAACAAATAAACAACTCAACAACAACATGACTGCACCTACATCACAGACCTGTTGGGACAAGACATGCACTCAGTAGGTACAGAACCATATAAAGTGTTTTGTAAATCCTACAGCATTGCACAAATATGGACAATGATTTATTGTTAGCTTTTGAACATATGGACATGCATTTAAGTAACCAGGGGCTAAACAAAATAATTGCTGCAGATAACTGAATTCAAGCCTATGGAGAGTAAAGATCAGCCTTATATGGAAGCCTCTGGTGAGGCATCATTCTACACTTTTTATGTCATGATCCTATGTTATGATCCTATGTGAGGCCTCTCTGGCCCCCTGCTTCCTTATATGTAAAAACAAAGGATTTGGACTCGAGGGCCATTTCAGGACTCAATCTATGATGCACCAAAGAAGGGGTACCCCAAACCAATTAATAGATGTTCTCCACAACCTCATGGAATCACAATTTTTCCAAACTAAGGTGTACTACTTGATGCCAAAGATCAAAGGACGCTTTATTTCGAGCTGGCACAAAACTCAGATGCCATTAAGTTCAAGGCCTCATTTTATATAAAAGGAAAATGAGATGCAGGTAGGTCCAACAACTCCCTCGGGGTCACAGAGGGAGCACGTTTCAGTGAAAGATTTCACCTCAGGACCTCTGATTCCAAAGGAGCATTGCCTGGATATGGTGGATCCTGGCAGATGACTTTGGACCTGACACCCAGCACCTTAGTGCACATTAACATTTGCAAAGCACTTTATGTGACTCTGTACCTACTGAGGGCATGTCTTGTCTCATCTTCCCCTCCCAGTGGTCTTTGAGGTCCTGGGGTCCTTGTTGCCCAGCCACCTCCACAGGATAATATAAGCACATCGAGCCTTTGGGGTTGTGTGTGTCTATTGGGCATTTTCCCCTTGTCCCCCCACCCCCAGAACCAAACCAAACATATGCTAGGTCAAACATTTGCTTATCTTCTCATCATGGAGACATTACTTGGTCATAGGACCAAAGATCTCAAGCTCAAAAGGGACTTTCAAAGCCATATAGGCCAACTTCTTTTCCAGGCAATAAGCATGCTCAGGAGGACCCCTCCCCAAAACTGCCAGAATGTATCTCCCAACAGAAACAGCTCCATGGGAAGCACCTTATTCCAGCAAATCAGGGCAGCTCCCTTGAGAGCCTGAATGATACCTACCGAGATGAAACTCAGACCTGGGGTCATTAGATGACTTTTCCCTCATCCTGCTGGTAGTAAATGGAGTAAGTAGCAAGAGCAGAATGACTCCAATGATCTTCCTCATGAACCACACTGCCTCTCAGTCAATGTTATTGACTTGATTTCTGTGTGCATTAAGATTCAAAGTTCCACAGATGACCTTTTGGTCATTCAAGGCCTAAGGGGGGAGCTACTCAGCTACCTGATGCTACTTCTGTGTCCTTTGAACGTTCCATAGGGTCATGTTGACTGGAATTCTGGTAGTTTAATCATCATGATAATCTGGGTGGTTCAGCTGGCATGGAGGGCTCTGGCCTGCACCTGAGCTGAAAGGCCCCCGCCCCGTGTCCTGCTTCTCCAGTAAGCTACAAAACAACAGTCCTTGGCAAGCATATAAGCTTATAGCAAAGAAAAGTATGAATTAACTTCCTTGAATAATTTCTAGCAGCAAATCATCCATGTCATGGAACACAGAAGGAAAGGGAGTACAGGTAAAGGGGTAGGAAGGCATCCTGGGGATCGTGATTTGCCTTAGGAAGGCAGCTTTCATTTTCAGTCTTTGCAAATGCAAACCAGATAGGAGAACATGTTCCAGATTCCAGCTAAATTGATCAGCACAAACCGAATTTAAAACATTTCAATGTAATTCCTATGGGGTGGTGAAGTTTCTAACCCCACACACATACAATACACCCCAGAAAGGTAGCAAAGGCTATGGATAATCAGAAATATATGAGATGAACCGGAAGAATGCTATAACCTGTTGTTGTTCAGTCATTCCAGTCATGTCTGACCCTTTGTAACCCCAGTGGGGGTTTTGTTGGAGAAGATACCGGAGTGGTTTGCCATTTCCTTCTTTATCTTATTTTCTAAATGAGGAAACTGAGGCAAACAGGGTTAAGTGATTTGACCAGGGTCACACAGCTAGTAAGTGTCTGAGATCACATTTGAACTCAGGTCTTCCTGATTCCAGGTCCAGTGTTTTCTCCACTGAGCCACCTAGCTGCCTCAGTTATAACCTAGAGCTCTCTATACAGTAGGTATTTAATAAATGGAGCATAACCAAACACTCTGAGGTTGGTTCTCAGTAAGCAAAGGCAGTAGCAAAGTGAATAGTGCTAATCCCTTTTAAAAGGGTAATCCAAACTTCCTCCTCAAATACAGGAAATAATCATGGATTTCAAATTAGAGGGCTTGGTCTGAATCCAGTCTCTGTAACTTTAAACCTGTTTGAACTTGGACAACTTGGGTCTCGGTTTCCTCATGTGTGAAATGGCAGGGGTGGGGGGTACTAGCTAACCTACGAGATCCCTTCTTGCTCTAAATTTATGATTCTCTGAAACCTCTCTTGAGCCTAAAGAGACTAGGCAGCCTTTGGTGGTTATAAATACTGTCAACGTTCAGGTACCTGCAACAAACATTCCACATAGTACTGGAATAAGTCCACTGTGGAGTGCCCTTGGTGTTGTTTTTGTTGAGCCGTTACAGTCACGTCTGACTCTTTGTGACCCCATTTGCCGTTTTCTTGGGAGAGATACTGGAGTGGTTTGCAGTTTCCTTCTCAAGGAATCTCATTCTCATTTTACAGATGAGGAAACTGAGGCAAACAGGGTTAACGACTTGACCAGGGTCACACAGCTAGTATGTATCCTTAGTACATTCCCCTAAAGGAAGACCAAAAAGGATTTTTGGATTGGCGACCATTTTGGATTATTTCCAGTAGGGATTTCTGGCTCCTTGGTCTCTCAAGTTCTCTCCTTAACAGTCCATCCCCCATCTGAGCATCAAAGTGATCTTCCCAAAGTGCAAGTCTGACCATATCACCCTCCCCCTGCCTTTTCTTTGTACGTAGCTATGCATGTAACTATGTATGTTGTCACCTCCATTGGATTGAGTTCCTTGAGGATGAATGTTTTTGCCTTTCTTTGTATCCTCAGTTCTTAGTATGGTGCCTGACACACAGTAGGTACCTAGCAAATGCTAGCTGACTCGATTGCACATGGTTTGCCTCAAGTACTGGGCTAAATTTCATCCAGCCAAGCATTGTGAAGGAATACCACTTTTGCCTGACCAAAACAGAAGCCTTCTAAACAAGCCTTCCTACCTCCTGCTTCTTCCTCTAATCCAGTCTTTATACCAGCTCCAGATAAGCCTTCCTGAAGAACAGATTTAATCATGACATTCCACTACTCAGGAAACTTCAATGGCTCCCTGGTGCCTAGCAAATGAGGTCTAAACTATTCATCCTGGCATTCAGGGCCTTCCCTAACTGAACTGTGACCTCCGTCTTTAGCTTTATTCCACATTTTTTTCTTAATACACTCAATGTTTCTAGACATACAAAGAAAGACAAAAGACAGTCTCTTCCCTCAAGGAGTTCAAACAAATATGTACAAATAAACTATATATAGGACTAAGGAAATAGGAAATAGTGAAGAGAGAAAAGGCACTAAAATGAAGAGGGATTGAAAAAAGGGCTTCCTATAGAACATGGGATTTTTATCAGGGTTTGAAAGAAGACAGAGAAGTTAGTTAGGAGGCAGAGATTAGGAGAAAAAGCGTTCCAGGCATGGGAGACAATGAGAGAGAATGCCCAGAGCCAAGGTGGACTAGTCACGAGCCCAGTGTCCCTGGATCTGAGTATAAGTCAGGGACGAAGGTGTAAAAAGACCGGAAAAGTGTGGGTGGAAGGCTTTGAACACCAAACAAAGGATTTGGTATTTGATCCTGGAGGTGATAGGGAATTGGTGGAGTTTATGGAGTGGAGTGGTGATGTGGTTGGACTAGTACTTTGGGAAGAGCAGCATCAACATTAAAGGGCTGAGGACTTTTGGTCTCTAGTGAAGGACAGTCTACATGCATGATGGCCTTAATCCCCAAACCCAGGTCTCTTCAAGGCAGCTTCACTAACCTCACAGAATTTTGAACTTAGAATGTGAAATCTACCTGGTGTTATTCATAAGAAGAGATGAAAACAGATGACTTTAGAAAGGAACGAAGGGACAAAGATAAAGCCAGAGGCAGAGCATGCAAGCCAAGCATGAGCAATTAGGTAAGGGTCAGGGAGGGGTGAGCATCAGGGGTCACCGTAGGCCAAAGAGACCATGCAGAAATGTCTGCCAGACACTTCACATCCAGCATCCGTGGAAAAGCATCCAAACAGTAACACCTTCAGCATCTTAGCCCCAATCATGAGGAGCCTCACTTCCCCAGCAGGAGGTTAATTCCATCTCCAAGCCTGCTCAAATCCTGAGCTCTGGGGGATGATTCAAGGCATATTTTGCAAAGGAACACTATTTTTTATTCAATAACAACTCCTGCATGTTCATAAGGATGTCGAGGGATTGGAGATTTAAAGAAATCAAGGACCCCTGAATGACAGGGCTGGTTAACACTCCCTTTTCCAGTTTGGACACTTCCTTTCTAAAGAGATAGCATGATAGATTGGAGAGGCAAAAACCTAGGTTCCGTTTTCCACCTCAGATACGTATTGGCTGTATGATGCTTGGCTAGTCGTGCAACATTCTGTGTTTCAGTTTCCCTAACTGTAGAGTGAGGAATTTGGTCTTGAAGGCTTCTAAGATCCCCTCCAGGTCTACGATCCTATTTGAGACCTCATTTCTCTGGGCCTCAGTTTCCTCATGCTACATGAAGGGTTTGAGCTGCTACATGATCTCTAAGGTCCGTTCCAGTTTTATATCTATCATTTAAAATACTTTTTTGTAGTTTTTTTATTATTTTAAACTTAAATACAAAATGAGAAAAGAAAACAAAAACGTTGCCATGTACACAACAGACTATAAGAGAGGATTCAATATAAAACAGTAAATTTCCATTTCAAGAAAACCTATATAATTTTTATTTTCAAAGCTGCCCAGTTTTTCTTTGCTTCCTTGTGGGTTTTCTTTTGTTTTCTGTTGTGCGCTTTTTACTCTAGTTTTCCCCCTCTCTCCCCCCACCATCCTAAAGAAGGCTACAATTAAGCATGGATATATATATGTGCATATATATACATATATATACATAGTTATCTATAAACATACGCATATATACACATATACACTGATACACTTATACGTAAGACCATACTCTGTTTATTTCCTCCCATCATATGTTTCTCTGAAGTTGGATAGCATCTTCCTTCATAAGTCCAAGTCTTCCCATGTTTTTCTGAAGCAACCAGCCCATCATTTCCTACAGCACAGCAATACTCCAACCCAATCACCTCCTACCTGAGAGATTGCCTATGAAAGTCTTTCCCCCAATTTCCTGTATTCCTTCTATTCTTGGCTACATAGGTTTTTTTATACATATACTTCTAAATTCTGCAGGCACTTCATATCCATCCAGATGCTAAGAAATCCAAGAAGCTAGGTGGCTCAGTGGTTAGAGCACTGGGCTTGGAGTCAGGAAGATCTGAGTTTAAATCCAGCTTCAGACACTTACTATCAGTGTGACCCTGGGTGGGTCACTTAACCTGTCTGCCTCAGTTTCTTCAATTATAAAATGAGTATAATAAACATCACCCACCTCCCAGCACTGTTGTGAGGATCAAATAAGATGATAACTGTAAAGCACTTAGCAAAGTTCCTGGCACATAGTAGGCACTTAATAAATGCTTATTTCCTGCCTTCCTTCTAGGAATAGCCTCAAAGATGCAATGTTATTAACATTTCCACAAAGTACACTGAGCATGGACTGACTGCCTTACAGTCCTCAGGCCATGTACCTTCTATCTCCAGTGGGAATATTAATGTTATTATTTAATATCTCTGAAAGCACTGGGCTGCATTTCTTGTAGAAAGTGGACTCTTCTGCACCACAGTCAGAACATATGATTTGATTTTCAAGAGCTTAAAGATAACTCAGACACCATCTTGTCCAATCCCCTCATTTTACAGAGGAAGGAAGTGAGGCCTGGATAGAACAAAAGGCTTGACAAATATAACTGTGTAAGGCGAAGAACCAGGAGCTGAACCCAGATCTTCTAACTCTAAATATAGTACATTTTTCACTATCTCACAGTATGAGGAAGGGTTTTCCCACTCTACTCCTCTGTTCTGTCCCCCTCATCCCTTCATGGGGTCCATGACACAAATTCATTAGAGTCTAGGAGTACAGGAGGCAGCACACCAGGCACAGAGTCAGGAAGAACTGAGCTCAAATGTAGTCTCAGATACTTACTAGATGTGGAGACACTTACTAGATGTGTGACCCTGGGCGAGTCACTTAACTGTAAAATGGGGATAATTTCTGAGTTGTTTTGAGAATCAAATGAGATGATATTTGTAAATCACTTTGCAAAACTGAAAGCGCGATCTCAATCTTACACATTACTGTTGGTGTTATTGGTCAGTGCCTATGGGATATAGGGGAGCTTGCTACCTCATTTACCAGTTGTGTGACCCTAGACACGGATCTATTAGCCGTATGTACATTCACATATCTATTATATAAATTGTGTCTCACACACACATACACACACACACATACACACAGACACACCCTTACACATACAGTAGAGTAGAAAGCTTATCCATGCCCCATATGTAGACAAGTACCAGAAAGAGGGACCAGGAAGGAAACATTTTGACTTGCACCTATATTCTAAGACCCTGGAGGCCGTGACCATTTCTTATACTTCTTTTGTACACACATCCCCCCAGGGTCTCATACGTGCTAAAGCCATAGCAGGTGCTCAATAAACATGTAGGTTACTCACTTCTCATGGGTATCTTTCTACGTGGACAATGTGCTATATTCTACCAGACATATACTTCAACGCAAAAGAATGAATTTCTAATTTTGGAATTTCTGAGACTATGGCACATTGTTCAGAGAATGCTTTGGGGTGAGCCATGGGGTCTTTCCTGTTCCCCCTTTCCCAATTCCCAACCTGCAGGTGGTCAGCTACACCCATTCCTAAATCCTACCCTTTCTCTCTGGTGCCACAACCTTCAGTAGATATCTCCATCCCCTCCCTTCTCTCCGTCCCCTCCCTTCTCTCCGTCCCCTCCCTTCTATGAAGTTCAATTCTGGATGCCAGAAATCCATGATTATTTGGGGGAAGGTGGTCCAGAACAGCTCATGACTCTACCATAACCCCTTTCTGCATGCACAGTAGGATAAACTAACATATTATAGCATTCTTGTAGCTCACATTTAAGCAAATCGCTTTTAGGTACAGAGCTGAAGGCTAAGTAGCATTAGTGATGCATGGTGTGAATTATGAAGCAATAATAAAAACATTGTGATATCTTATTATGGCCATTTTTTTAAACCCAACATTCAGAAAGAAAACATGAAAGCTGCTTGGACCTTACATTTGCGTATTTCCACTTTTAATAGAATATATAATCTCAAGTTGTATCTCTCCAACCCTCAAACAGCTAAGAAGCTTGGTGGGAAAATCAGTCCAAATGGTGTCATATAGATTAACCACTGAATTTTTCATTTTTCAGAGAGTTATTTTAGCAATACATAAAATAGCCTTGAGCAAAAAATCCCATTAATAAGGAAACACATTTAGAGATTGTCTTCATTTTAATTTATTTGTCCCTCAAAACAACTTGACACTTTTTTTATTGTTGAGTCATTTTAGTTGTTTGTGACCCCATTTGAGGTTTTCTTGGCAGAGATACTAGAGTGGTTTACCATTTCCTTCTCCAGCTCATTGTATAGCTGTGGAAATTGAGGTAAAAAGGGTTAAGTGACTTGTCCAGGGTCACAAAGCTAGTAAGTATCTGAGGCAGGATTTGAACTCAGGAAGATGCATCTTCCTGATTCCAAGGTCAGTGCTCTATCTGCTACAGTGCCACCTAGCTGCTCTCAAGATACTTCTACTCCTATGGATATTTATCAGCTAAAGAAAAAAAATACATCCTTCAGTGACCTTTAACATAGTGCCAAAAGGTTAAATCCCAGTAGGAACTGAGGCCTACAAAATGCTAAGGACAACACAAAGCATTTTTTTATAAACTATTCATTTTTTAGCAATGCCTGGGGCAAGAAGGAAAATTGATAGAATAGGCCTGCACAGGGGCAGAGGGTTTGATGCCAAAAGACAACAGAGAATACAAGATGATTCAGTTGCTGTTTTATGTCTGTCAATCCTTAGGCAGAATAGTAAGGTTCCACTTCAGAGCCCTTGGAAGAAAGGTAGCAAGCGATAGGTATAGAATGAGGCATACATTTTCAGACATTGCCAGGGTTGGGGATTTGTTTTGTTTTTCTACTTGGAGAGAGATCTTTGGGAAGTAACGGTGAGTGAATGAGAGAGTGAGAGAGAGAGAGAGGAGGAAAGGAAGGGGGGAGAAGAGAAAGGAGGAGGAGGAAGAGTAGGAGAGGGGGAGAGTAAGAAGGAATAGAAGGAAGGAAAGACAGAAGGGAAAAGGTCCAGTATCACAGTAAGGCATCGTAGAAGGCACTTGGGGGAGAGAGCAGGAAACCTCTACAAGTGGAAGCGTTTTACTGACACCACAAATATTTTCATCCTATTTTATAAGCCCATTCCAGTGCTGGTAGTCAGTGAAAAAGGATAACAGTGGCATTATAACCTATCCTGAGTGGCTTGGTAGAATGCTAGTGTTTGAGTCATAAAGATCTCATTTCAAATCCTGCCTCTGACACAGCTAGATAGTGCAGTGAATAAAATGTCAGACCTAAAGTCAGGAAGACTCATCTTATTGAGTTAAAATCTGGCTTCAGACACTTACTAGCTGTGTGACCCTGGGCAAGTCACTTCATCCTGTTTGCCTCAGTTTCCTCATTTGTAAAATGAGCTGGAGAAGGAAATGGCAAACCACTCCAATATCTCTAGCAAGAAAACCTCAGGTGGGGTCACAAAGAATTGGACACAATCGAACGACAACAAACATTTACCTCTGTGAGCACTCAGTTATGAAGTATAATAGTTTCTGTATCGTACCTCCATCCCAGGATTGTTGTGAGGACCAAACTAAATGTAGGATATGTGTTTGTGTGTGTATGTGTGTGCGTGTGCATGCGTGCGTATGTGTGTGCATGTGCACGCACATATATGTGTGTGTGTGTGGTCCATTTAGGTTATGTATATTCACATGGATCTGTCTAGCTATGTCATGTAGCATGAATAGATATCTCTGGAATCTTCTTTGCCCCCTCTTCTCCAAGAAGACATTTACTCCTACCAGGACAGGAACAGGAGAATGGGGCCATGAAGCTAGCCACTGTGCTCCGCTCAGGGAGATGGGAGGACTGGACAAATATATTGAACCAAAATGTTGCTAGTCTAGGAGAAATAATTTTAGGTTCAAGCTGCACTCCTGGTCACTATCCCTTAACAGAGGAGTATCCAAGCTATAGATCCAAGGCTTGACTCATCTCACCAAATAGCATTTACACAAAGAACACACAGAGGGAATAACAAATAAACTATTTACCCAAGGCAGCAGCAAACAAAATAAGAGAAGTTATACAACAGGTAGAGAGTGAATGAGTTCTCCTACTTAGTTATAAGGTGAGAAGAGTGACAGACAGAGACTGAGACAGAAGGAAGAGGAGAGAAGGAAAGAGAAAGAAAGAGAGATGGAGACACACAGAGAGATAGAGTGAGTGTTAGTTGAGGTCTCATCCAAAGGGAAATTGCCCAAAATCTCTAGTAGTGTGGTACATGGGTATATGGACATGATTAAGGTACCAGCTCTTTCCAGAGTCTTTCCTTCTCCCTTCGCAGACCTCTCTGAGAATAGAATCTGGAATCATGTGTCGTTTTCTCAAAGCTGGAAGCCAGAAGTCTAAGATCTTTCCTCTCCCAAGCGCTTGCCAATTCCGTCCCTCAGGAGGGCACAGAGCACCAAGCAGTCAATCTCTTAATAAATACTACCCCATGCAAATGGGCTTGAGTCCCAGGTTACAGAAGTAATATACACAAAGTGCTTCACAAACTTTGGAGGACTACAAAGATGGCAGCTATTATATTCTAGTACGAGAAGTGCTCTATTTATAACTGTATCCAGGGATGAAAGATCAGCTTTGCATTATAACTGAATCCCTGGTATGCCAACATGCTTTGTAGGAGGGTTGTTTTTTTTTTTTAATAAAATTTACTGCCTTTAAAAAGTAAACCATATCTGCTTTCCACCTGGAGCCAACTGCCTTTGTTTTCAGAGAGCCTGCTCTAGGCAGAGTAGCTACAAGAAGGGGGAATGTAGAAAATATAAAAGGAGAGAAAATCAAGTTTCTGGTGCTATTTACAAATGCCACAAGAAGAGACTGATGCAGCCGCTTCAATGTTGACTAGGTTTGATTCCCTGGGGCACAATGGTACCGTGGCTACAGCACCGGACTCAGAGACAGGAAGACCAGGCTTCAGTTGACACGTCCCAGCTGAAAGACCATGGACAAGTCTCTTAACCTCTCTAAGGCTTCTTCATCTGTAGAATTTTTGTTTGGGACTCGATCTGTGAGTTCTGTGGTGTAGGGAATTCCCAGGGAGTTCCTGCTACCATGGCAGACTGGCACCGGCTCTGCTGCTTACAGTCTTAGAGAGGTGCCCCAGGACACCTAGAACTTAAGTTCTTTGCCCAGGGTTATGCAGCCAGTATGTATCAGAGGAAGGGCTCAAACCCAGATCATCCATACTCTGAGGCCAACGCTTTATCCACAACACCACACTGCTTCTCTCATCTGTAAGATGGGATTATTAATATCTGGGAAGCACTTAGTACAATGCCTGGCATATGGTAGGCACTTAAGACATCCTTGTTTCCTTCCTTCTTTCCAATCTTGCAGAGATGCTGCAAGAACCAAATTCGATTTGGGTGTATACACACACACACACATATACATGCACACATACGTACTTTGAAAACATCGATGTGATATACACATCTATTATTATTATTATTATTAGGGCTTGAGGAACTTAGTTACTTCTTTTATTAAAGATTCAATCTTTACGCAGGAAATCCAGCATTGGTATATTTTTTTTCATTTCAGCTGCACTATAAATTATAATACAGGCAGTAGATAGGGAGTAGAGTCATAGTCTGGAAGGCCTGAGTTTGAATGCTGCCTCAGACACTTACTAGCTGTGTGACCCTAGGCAAGACATTTTATCTCCCTCAGCCTCAGTTTCCTCATCTCTAAAATGGGGATAGTAGGTTCATAGGTTGCTTTGATGACCAAATAAGATAACATATAGGACAGGCTTTGAAAACCTTAAAGTGCTCTATAAATCCTACCTATCATCATCATCATCATCATCATCATCATCATCATCATCATCATCTTCCTCATTCTGACAGCATAGCTGCCTCATTCAATAAGAATGTTTCCTAACTTCTCTCTGTTCATGTTGTAATGCTGTTGTTTGGATTCTTGACATGACACTACGTGGTTAGGCATGCCTCTAAAAATTGCAAAGGTCATATTCATGGTCGATATCATAAATGAAACAAGAGAGAGAGAGAGAGAGCTTGAAAGATAAAATAAAAACAGTCACAGAAATGTGTCTCCTCTCTTCCGTGATTCCAAAGGCTTTGTTTCTGCAGTGACTGTGAATGTGGTTGGTTCAATTGGTTGCATCCTGTCAAAAGTTTGCAACCATGCAGCTTGGAATAGCAAGTTATAATTTCTCTACTTTCCATGAGGGCAGATCAGTTTGGCATCTCTTCCCCCTCTGCCCACAGGAGCAAACAGTCACCAGAATGTTTGGGAAGGCCCGAGAGACATTTGATGACTGATCTTATATGGTATCACTAATTTATGCCTTAAACAGAAATTTTTGATTTTGCATGATAAACGTCAGGATCACAAAGAAACCCTTCTCCATAGACCGACCATGTAGGTAGAGCCTGTCAGATGAAGCTGATCTGAGATAAAATTTTTACATTGAACGTTTATGTTACATGCTTCCATATTACCTAGTCTAAACCTTATGTAAGCCCTTATTCTCCTCCAATCCCCAGAGATTCATTCACACTAGAGTATAAATGAATGGTTACCCCAATTTGTACTTTAGTCTGGGTGGAGGAAAAAATGGGAAGGGAGGAAGGGTTGTCCCTGAAACCATACCACGAGGTAGTCTTTTCTTCTGCTTTCTTAGAAGGACCTGTTCTGTTCAAAGACCACATATTAACAACTATCGGTAGAGCAAATATACAATCTCTAGATAAGTGGGCCAAACAGATTCATAGTCCAACTTCTACTTTCCCACAGGCAAAGTCTCAAGGTGTTTGGAGGATTCATATTTGGGGTGAAGAAATGGGAGCCATATTCACAATTGAGAAGCTAGCAACAGGGAGTAGAGGTCCTTTTAAATATTCTGATGATTTAAAAGAGAGAAACCAAAGTGTGGAGGAACCATTTGGCCATGGTCTATGGTACTTACAAAGGCAGTAGGTTTTCCTCTATGCGTACAGTAAAATCTGCTCCCATTTTCAGGGGATGGGATGGGAAACTTAGAAGTGAGAAAAGAAAATTCAAAATATTTACAGATTCTTTGCTTTGACATTTGCATTTGAATATTATGTAAGAGAAACTCTCCAATAGGGGAACCAAAATGAATATGCAGGCATGGGATGTCCCAGGCCTGAAAACATTCCAATTACGATGGGAGATTATGTGGAGATAATTCACAGTTCTACTTTCCATTGACCCATCAACTCAACTTACTCACCTTTCTCATAACAGTAAAGCTTTACCTGCCTCTTGGGAATAGCACTTAACACTAGCACCTGTTTTGTCACTGTATATATCCTGAGGAACATGACCTCCATCTGTTTCTGAATTCCATGAAAGCTGGGCAAGCCCCAGCAATTATGTCTCTGCAGCTCTTTGGTGAGTGAATGGCTTCCTCATGTAGTATAGGAGATGGAGGTGGATCTCAACCATGGCAAAGAGTGTTTGTTTGACTTGTAGTCTAAAATTTGCTGCCCCTCCTTGTAATTTGTCTTCTTGTCCAAGGATGCCCATGGCTTTCTGCTGTTTTTTCATTATTAAGTACCTAGGTGTTAAGAAAAGTTGGCTCTTCCCTTACCATGGATCTTATTGCTAAGGTCTATCTTGTACATCAGAGGTATGACTAGAACAAGGCAGTCGGGGCTTTGGCTCAGGGTGCGAACATTTAGAGGACACCGACAGTACCCATACTCCTTCAACAGAGGGCAACAAATCATCTTAGCATCTAGTTAAGAGTGATGAGCACTATTCCTTGCCTTAGCACCATGTTATGAACACTAATTAGTTAAAATAGAAAGCTATTAGGTGTTTATTTCCCCTGGCTCCCACATCTCATGTGACCTCTTCCAAAGCCTATCTACCCCTGTCCCACACCACATAGATCCAGCTTCACTAGGTCTCAGAGTCTCTGTCTATTTAAGGGTCCATTTCATGCTTGGCAAACATGCTTTGGACAGGAACAACGACACTTCCAGCAGCTTTGTCACCCCTGTGCTTACCTCCACATCACCACACTAGCTGAGAACTGAAACGGGGGAAACTGAACCAAGCACATGAGAAACAATACAGCCAAGTTCATGCAATTGGAGCCTCTGTTTGAGAAAAAGCAATATCACCAAATGTGATTTCTGCTCAGTCCCTGAAGGAAGAGTCCAATGTGAAAAATGACTCCACCTGGAATCCCAGCTGAACAACTCTCTGTGGGCTCATAACAAACCTGCCTGCTCCTAGGGAGCAATGAATAAAAGGGGAAATGTCTAGTGGATTGCAATCACAAAATCCCAGAGCTCAAAGGGACTTCTGAACCCACATTTTAGTCCAGTTGTACCTGGACAAGCATCCATTCTACAACATTCCTGAATGAGGTCAACCAGCCTATGCTGGAGACATGCAGTGATGGGGAACCACTACCTCATAGGGCTGCCCGTGCCACTGTGGGACAGGTCTGAGTGCTGGGTGGATTTCCTTGTATCACATATAAATATGCCTTGGAAACTTTCGCCCACTGGTTTTCAATCTGACCTCTGAGGCCAAGCAGAATAGATTTAATCCCTCTTCTAGGTGATATCCCTTTGAATACCTGGAGAAAGAGTTTTCCACTCTTTCTTTATGGTCTTCTCTTCTCTGGGCTAAACACCCCCGGTTTTGTTTTTGTTTTTCCCCAAATGATCCTCATATGGAATAAACTCATAGGATCATAGATTTACAGCTGAAAGGGATCTTAGAGGCTTCCTCCCTTTACAGATGAGGAAACTGAGGCTAATAGAGGTTAAGTGGCTAGCCCAGGGTCATATGGCTAGGAAGTGTTTGAAGCTAGATTCAAACTCAAGTCTTCCTGACTCTATGTCTAGCACTTTATCCATTGCAACTTTCACCACTCTTTTCTGGACCCTTTTCAACTTAGTAATGGCTTTCCTTCAGTATGGCATCCACAACTGAACACAGTACCCCAGTGCTCATTGTTAGAGACTATAGTACCTCTCTGAGAGAGAGGAGAGAGGAGAGAGGGGAGAGGGGAGGGAAGAGGAGAGGGGAGAGGGGAGGGAAGAGGAGAGGGGAGAGAGGAGGGAAGAGGAGAGGGGAGAGAGGAGAGGGGAGAGGAGAGAGGGGAGAGGGGAGAGGGGAGGGAAGAGGAGAGGGGAGAGAGGAGAGGGGAGAGGGAGAGAGGAGGAGGAGGAGGAGGAGGAGGGGGAGGAGGGGGAGAAGGGGGGAGAAGGAGGAGGAGAAGGAAGAGAAGAAGAAGAAAGAGAAGGAGGAGGAAAGGGAAGGGGAGGAGGAGGGGGGAGAAGGACTGAAGGAGAAATGCCATATTTAGTAAGCAATAACTATATTCTAGTACTTGTACTGAATGCTAAGGTGCTTTTAAGGAGCTGACATTCTAAGGCAGGAAGGCAGCACCCAAAGGGGAACCAGGGACTCGGAAATGGCAGAAGTGGCACATGGAGCGGGTTCGGGGGAGTTGTGCTCATGGAGGCCCAGCTAGTGGACCTGGACAGGACTCTAAAGCAAAGCATGCAGAGGTGTTGAGGACAGAATTCTCACTCATCACAGGCTGCAGTCAGTAGCAGTTAAGTCAGATTGGATTGAAGAGGTCACAACCTGCTCTATCAAAGCCTGTCTGATGTGTTGTGTAAGCCGGAGGATCTGAGACATAGTAGACTCACTTCTTTACAGCAACTGGGGCCCTGTGAATGGCAAGGGCTGCCAAAGGCCCACATCAAGGGCACTATTGCGGTCAGGGAGCTTTGTAAACAGCAGCTTGGGGCCTGTGCAATTAAGCCCCCACTATTGCTGTCAGTAAATAAGTTTAACCCTGTTTTTTTTTGCCTTGAAGACACATGTAGAAGCCTGGGGAAATGAGTTCTGAAGACCTGGCAGAGATGGCCCCTGGAGGGACACTGAGAATCTTTTGCCTTTGTTTACAAACTACTTCTCTCCTCAAATATTTGTTTCTAATACTTGGCTGGTGAAGAGGCTTAGCACACAGCAGCTGTCACCCGGGGCTGCTGGAGATGACCAGTAACTCCAACCCGCTGCAAGTCCACTGGAGGCCTCTGCTGGGCACAGCCATTGTTTGTAACCTTCATGAGGCAGTAGCAACAACAAAAGCGTATTGATGAACTGCGGTTTAGAAAGCACTTACAGATGGCCTGGAGTCCTGCTATCTTAACCTCCCGGCCGGCTAGGTAGATGAGCTAAGAGTCAAGGCTATAAACATAATTTTCAGAATTAATATTTTAGCATCCTCTTTCCTTTGCCCTATGCTCCTTCTGAAGCAGCTGTGACAAAAGTGATTTTCATTGTTCTATAGGGAGACACTGTTTTGTTACATTACATCTGTTCCTGAAACCCGGAGCCCTTTGGCGGCAGCATGGGCAGATAAATCTGTCCAAAGGATGGGCTGGGAGTTGCAGAGACCCCAGATGATCTCTGTCTCTTGGGTAAATGCCATTTATAATTGCGGTATTGATAGACTAACTGGAAAACTCCCACCCCCTCCCCTCAAATCTTCAGCTCTTCAGAAGGAGTCATCCGGGATACAAATTTCACCAACAATGAAAATCGTCACTCTATGGGCTTGATAGATTGGAGCACCAACTGGCCCAGCTGTTTCCCTCCTGGTAAGCACAAAATGACAGATCTTAGCTGAATACAAACTCAAATGCTTGCACCTTTCACAGCTGGTTTAACTTGTGAGCGCAGCAACAATAAAGGGGAAGAAGGACTTTAATAAAAATTGAAGGTTATGCACATACACAAGCAAATGTCTAACTTTTTCCCCCAGTCAGAGTGATCTTATTTCTGTAACCCAAAACTATACCGAGTGAAAACTTTAAGGTTATCCTCAGCCAGAGCTAGCAATCACCAATGACACAGCCAACCAGATACTTTCTCTACCTGCTTTCCTCATATGTCTGATTCACAAGTGTAAGAGCAACTTAGTTCTAGTGGCTTTTGGCTCAGAATTTGAAATCCAGTGGCCACAGTACGTGCAGACTTGAATCATTGCTTATCTAGGTATTGCTACAATATTCTAGTTGCATTCACTTATCACCTGCCAGAAGTGGTTCAGAGTTGCGCTCTATAGAATCTAAGTAAAGCATTTGTATCCAGGGAAGTCACCAAATTGACACCCCCATGATGTTTTGACAGTTTTGAGGGTTAGGAGACGAATTTTTCCCGAATTACTATAGACAGACGCCGACTAACGTCCATAATGGCCAGTTGATTATCAGTGTATCTATAAGCACACTGCCACCTACTGGTGAGGAGGAAACACAATCCCAAGATACTTGGGCCTTGTGGTTTCTTGATATCTCTTAGCCCTTACCAGCTTACCTAAGTCACAGTGTTGTTGTAGAGATGAATAAGATAATAGATACGAAAGTATTTTGTAAGCTGTAACGTTTGTCTATCTAAATGGAAGGGATATTAAAGAAGAATATCACAGACCTGTCGTCCTTTCTTTGATTTCAGAATTCGGTTGCAAAGTGAGCACCTTGGCTCTTTTCACTTACCTATTTCAGATCAAAAGCCTCTGCTGGTAGGTTTGCTTCTACGCTTTATGCTTCAGGCTTCCTGAGCTCAAACTTCCTTCAGCTTTTGTCTTAGCTGGAAGCCTTTTGTTTTCTAGTTTTCTTCCACTCTTGGCTGGCGCAAACACAACTCTGCCAAGGAAAGAGAGAAAGTTGACATAGCATCTGTCTCTTAGTGTCTCTCCCCATCCTAAGAACTTCTCTCCACTCCCAAGGAAGTGGCAAGGTGGCCCCTGTAATGTGACCTACCAACAGACCCATGAGTCTTTTTCATTATATATTTGTCCTGTTCCACAAAGCTCCATCCATTCACTCTCTTAGGACTGCTACTGTCTATGATGTGAATTTGCACATAATATCAGAGATTGCTTACCTTACTAACATTGGACAGTCCGCCCCTAGCAAAAACTGTCTTATTGTTTCATTTAGCCAATTTAAAGTAAGCAGATTCCTTAAAGAAAAATGTAACATGTGAAAACCAAAAAAAAACCCAAAAAACAAAAAACAAAATAAACTGGAGTCAGGAGGACCTGAGTTCAAATCTGGTCTCAGACACTTGACATTTACTAGCTGTGTGACTTTGGGCAAATCACCTAACCCCAAGTGCCCTCCAAAACCCCCAAAATATAACATGTGAATTGAAAACAAATGGTTTTAATCATGGGATGAGAATGATCATGGCTTTGCATGTTACACTGAAAAAAGATATAGCCTTTAGAACATATACTTGAACACAGGAAGGATGTAGCATTTTGTCAGTTTGAGCATGTCCTCCACCATGTCGATCATAATTCCTTCATGACTTTTATAAGGAGTTGCCCGAGGAACGCAGAAGGTGGATGACCTGCCCAGGGTCACACAGATAGTAAGTACCAGATTCTGGATCTGAATATGGATTTTTCTGACTCCAGGACCAGCATTCTATCTGCTACATTCATATGGTACGTACAGAGTAGCCATCATTTAACCCATCCTAGAGCGAAGTCTATCTGTTACACAAAACACTTGGCAAATAAAGCCCATTGTTTATTGGACTCAGGACAATTTATAAATTTTGTCGGAAAAGCTATTACCTGTTCTCATCCATAGGTACACATGAAGCCAGACTCTCCCTAAGTGCCTCACTGCTAGTAGACAGGATTTTAGGGAAATGGACTCTATGAAAGGTTGAGCTATGGCTTTATAGCTGGAAGTGTCTTTTACCAAGGGAAGAGATTATTTAGGTGGCACACTGGATAGAATGCTGGACCTGGAGTCAAGAAGTCCTGAGTTCAAATATAGCCTCTAACACACAAGAGCCATGTGAAGCTGGGCAAGTTATTTACCCTCACTTATCCTAATTTTTTTTATCTGTCAAATGGGGATATTAACAGCACCTACCTTCTATGGTTATTGTAAGGATCAAATGAGATAATATTTGTAAAGCACTTTGCAAATTTTAAAGTACTATATAAACGCTAGTTGTTTCATTTAATTCAACCCCTCCATTTGCCAGATGAACAAACTCACTTGCCCGAAGTCACATAGGTCAAGGAGCTCTATATTTGAACCCAGATCCTTTGATCAAATCTCATGTTTTTTCCAATACATCACATTGCCTCCCATTAGATAGTTTGGAAGGACGTTCTTGGACGGCATTTAAAAATCTCAGCTTCTACTTTTCCACGTAGCTAATGTCCATATAAATGTCAGAGTCAGTCTGTATAGAAGTATTTGCCCTTTGCTAATTATCAGTTTATATAAAAATGCTTACTCTACTAAGTCAGCACTGTTAGTATGTCAAAAGGGGGGATCCCCATTTGCTCTTGGGATAACAGAATAAACAATATGCCCAATTTAAATGCATGCCATTTTGATGAGCCGTCTCCATGGAAGGCAGCACTCATCACTTAAATAAACCATTATGCTAAAAATTGAAGTGTCAGACTAGGAATAATTTGCTGATTTTTTTATGGGTGTTGATCAGTCGATGATCTTTAGACCATTGGGAGGCAAGGTGGGGGGAGGTTATCCATTTTTATTCCACAAATATAATTTGAAAAATTTGGCAATAAAATCATTGTTTCACAAGGACCAACACTGACTGAAAAAAGTATCATGCATATTGATCTCTATCTATGAATACTTTCCAGGACTTCCTTCTTACAGAACATTAATGATGGTAATGATTTCCACTTCTTCCCCCCCACACATTCAAATTAGGAATTTAATTCAATCTATCATGAGTTTTCTTTTCTGTTAGTCGATCATATTCGGTTTAAAAACAACATGCATTTAAAATACTTTTTCCATCAACTGCTTCTAGAATAGTAATACAGATACATTTGGCAACATTTTTGGAAACTATTCCAAGACTGAAATTCTGTGAGAAGCTAGGATTGTGAGGGTAGAGTCCAGAGATTGTGGGCTCTAATTCTGAGAACACACCCAGGATAGAATTAAGGGAACCAAAGAGACTGCACAGATTGCACACTGCATACAGAGGGAAATTAATCCTATTTATCAGTTCTTGACAGTGCACTAAGAATAAAATTAATTTGGAAAAACACAAGATATTAACATGAATCAATTAAGCCTTTTAAAAAAAAGATCCAGGAATGATATCATAGGATCTAAACCCTTT